>NW_025212014.1:0-25000 GCF_004010195.1 Chiloscyllium plagiosum
GGGCAGTTACCTAGTCTGTGCTTTATATTAGTCTAGGTCTGAAAATCAGGTAAATTAGGCAATCACTGTGTACTTTTTAAAACTTTGTGATGATTTCAGGAATAGCGGGGCTTGATCCTCATCACAGAGAGACGTGACAACTTTTATAAGATTGTCATCCTTTGGGATTAATTAAGAGGGTTGTGTGCCCAGTTATGAACTCTGACAGATAGCCTGGTTGGTTTGAATTTTTATGAGATAAATGACCACAGATGCCTTTACTGAGAAGGGGGCACATAATCTTTACATTTGGAGATAATGGCAGTAGCCCATGTGCTAACAATGAATGTCCAAAGTCATGAGAAAGCACTAGGAATGTTGGGTTGTCACTAATTGTCCTTCAAATTGTCAATTCAGTTCAAAAATCAGGGAGTGTTGAGCTCTCAAGAAAACATGGACACAATAGCCATATGATTCATATTCTATAGACATAGGCTTTGAGAGGGAACGGGTTTCTGAGATATCCCTGAAAACACACAAACACAGTTGACTGTCAGGATCCAGGGTAGAGAGGGCAATTATAGCTCTAAGATCTGTGGTCCACTATACAGGAAATGTGGCTGAGAGCTCACATTCAGACTGAAAGGGTCATGTCTGTAGAAATTTGAAATGAGGTGAGAAGATTCACCTAGCCTTAGTTGGAGGAAGATGTTTGCAGGCAAACCTACTAAGAAAGACAGTTCTGCATCTTAAAGCTTCCATTCTGGGAAAAGATTGGGAAAAACAGTCACAGGAGATAAGAATAATTTCAGATTGATTTGGGGAGAATTGAATTTTTAGCTAAAGCACAGTATAACATATACCTCACAACAGGAATTTTCAGTATTGCCAAACATTCTGTTGTACAGTTGAAAGTATAAATTGCCTACAAAATGAGTGTTTAGTTAATAGTATTTTTGGTTCGTTGAAGTAAACATCTTAGTCATGGAGTCATACAGCCTGGAAACTGGTCCAAACATAATTCCAACTATACTAGTCCCCCCTGTTTGCTACTGGCCCATTAATCTTTCCTATTCATGTACTTATACAAATGTCTTTTAAATATTATAATTGTGCCCACATCCACCACTTAACAAATTAAATCTTGCCAATTTTTCAACTATTAACTATCTTTAAGGAATGGTAACATTATCAGAGACCCCTAATGCAGATGTTTATATAGTTTCTAATCAACCTGCTCCCAAATGTTATTACACATCTCTGGAGTAGGGAGGGACACACCTAGGTCTCCAGGCAAGGTCACTACCACTGTGCCACAAGAGCCTTAATGCAGATGTTTAAATATGAGTACTGAATAATTTAATATTCTGTTGATACTCCCCCACCAGCTATTTGGAGGGTAGCTGCTGCTCACAGAAACATAACCCCAGCCCAGGATTAACATCTGCAGATGAGACATTTGTCTGTCTGTGGGCAACAGGACATGGTAAATGGGTGAGGGAAATAAAGACATGGGAAAATAGAATGACCAAAAATACCGCGAGTGAAGAGGAAATGTGGGAGCGAGGAGTAGGGAACAGAGAACACCCCGTGGAGGATGGCAAAACCCAGAAACTCTATTTTACGGTGTTTTATATTAAATGTTAAAAATCACACAACACCAGGTTATATTTAAGATCACAAAGAGAATTGACCATTTTAGCTATGAAATGCAATGGAAAACAAAACAAAGGTGAAGATTAGTAAACAAAACGGCAGCTTGTTTATTTATGCCCTTTTCGACTTTAAATACACGTAGGTTACAAAATGTTACATTAAAATAACGACCAACGGAAACATATTTAGTTCTAACTTCGATAACTCCTACATTTTATCAAACATGAGAACCATTACTTTCACTTTCGTTTCTTTGGCAAGCACATCGAAATGATCATTGCTTCCTAATGTGTGTCCCCCAAAATTAAAATTTCCTCCTTCATTACAGAAAACAAGACCATAAACCCCATCTCAAAAAAAAGTTAATTGCCTCTTTTCCAACTACTCGCGGAAAGCCTTTTAATTTTGATCTTTCTCTCGTCCAGATTTCGCGATGTTTACTAAATGAAACATATCGACGGCAATAGTTTTGCCAAACTTTTCACGATTGATGAGACGAGGAGAAATGGGAATACCACAAGATCTTACCGTGAAAATCAGCTCTGACTGCACAGGAGAGCAGCAACTCTGGTCAATTCCGGCTTCCAGTCTGGAACCACCCGCTTTACTGGAAACTGAAACTTACTGCTTTGCAGTAGTCCGGTAACAACAATCCGAAAGCACACAGTGACAGGCTCGAACTTGGTTGGGGAAATTTAAACCGAGGTGTCCCCTCAATGCACTACATGCTGTTTCATGCAAGGTTACTGATGTCAGTCCATCTCTGTAACCTGTGATATTTATTCCTCACATTCCTGAAGGGCTCATGCCCGAAACGCCGATTCTCCTGTTCCTTGGATGCTGCCTGACCTGCTGCGCTTTTCCAGCAACACATTTTCAGCTCAATCCTCACATACCCCCAAGGTCACTTCTTGTGAAGGATGTAAATAAATACTGCAGAGGTTGTAGGGTCAGGAACAGAGCTTTTCAGTTCAGACTATTAGGCAAAAGAACCAAGGATGACATGAGAGACACAGGAGCAGGCAATTCAGCCCCTCCAGCCTGCTCCTCCATTCTAGATCACATTTGCCTTTATCGGTTGGAGTATTGAGTACAGGAATTGGGAGGTCATGTTGTGGCTGTGGAGGATATTGGATAGGTCACTTTTGGAATACTATGCAATTCTGGTCTCCCTCCTATCAGAAGGATAGAGTCATAGAGATGTACAGCATAAACACAGACACTTGCATCCAATTTGTCCATACCAAACAGATATTCTAACCTAAAGAGAAAATGCTGGAAAATCTCAACATGTCTGGCACCATCTGTAAGGAGAGAAAAGAGCTGACGTTTCGAGTCTAACTGACCCTTTGTCAAAGATTCGAAACATCAGCTCTTTTCTCTCCTTACAGATGCTGCCAGACCTGCTGAGATTTTCCAGCATTTTCTCTCTTGGTTTCAGATTCCAGCATCCGCAGTAATTTGCTGATATCCTAACTTAATCTAGTCCCATTTGCCAGCACTTGACTCATATCCCTCTAAACCCTTCCTATTCATACACCCATCCAGATACTCTCTATGTGGAGTTTGCACATTCTCCCCATGTCTGCGTGGGTATCCTCAGGGTGCTTCAGTTTCCTCCCACAGTCCAAAAATGTGCAGGTTAGGTGAATTGGCTATGCTAAATTGCCCGTAGTGTTAGGTGAAGGGGTAAATGCAGGAGAATGGGTCTGGGTGGGTTGAGCTTCGGCGGGTCGGTGTGGACTTGTTGGGCCAAAGGGCCTGTTTCCACACTGTAAGTAATCTAAATCTAAAAAAATCTTTCAGAGCGATACCCCTTTGTCAGGTTAAGCACACAGGCACAGAATTTCTAGGTTAAAAATCACACAACACCAGGTTATAGTCCAACAGGTTTAATTGGAAGCACACTAGCTTTCGGAGCGACACTCCTTCATCAGGTGATAGTGGAGGGCTCGATCGTAACACCATTGTCAACCATTGTTAACAGCTAACCCGAGAATGCAACTTTTTAAACAAAAGGTTTTGTGATTTACACATGAAAGAAGTGAAACTATCACTATATTCTAACAGATGAAAGGCTTAACAGACAATCAATTTTTCAATGTATAATTTCAGTTACATCACACTGTAAATTTTTGCTATAAATTCTGTTAGGATTGAGCCCTCCACTATCACCATGTGCAAGTCACCATGTGCCACTCCCCAACTTTTCTCTGTGACCCTGCAAATTGGCATCAAAAACACTTACGGTATATTCCAGATCCTATCTCTTTGCTGCTTAAGAACTTCTTTTTAGCTCCATTTCTTGTTTTGCCAATTAACTTCATCCTCTGGTTTTGATAGTTTCACAGATAGGGACAGTTTCTTCCTTTTGCCCCTATTCAGGCCACTCACAATGTTGTGGCAGAGACTGCATCCCTATTGGCCAGGACATTGGGGTTCAACTGCCTCCAGTCATGGAACTGTGTTATGTTTAAACAGATTGATTCCGATAATGATCAACTTTTCAAAGCTCAACTGCGTCGTTGGACTCCAGGACAAGTATAATCACAGCCAGAATTATCACCATGCTACACGTTTAGAGAAGAGTTTGAAGATTTTCAGTTCCTGTCATACCTTCTCCAAAAAAAAATTGCATTTTCCTGTAGTTCTAATTAACATTGCTGCTTAGAACATTGGTGAGAATAATGCTTGGAGCATCAAGTAGTAATCAAAAGTCGCTGATCAAGTTATGATCGCCATAGTCATAGAGCACAGAAACTGAGCCTGCAGTCCAAGCCATCCAGCCTGACCAGATATCCTAAACTGATCAAGTCCCATGTTCCTTCCAGAATTGTATCTACCAGCCTCTCCAGCAGCTTAATTCAAAGTCAAATATTTGTGTTAGCCTCACAATAGCTCACCCTTTTAAATAAGCGTAAAGATGGGAATAATTACTTTTTAGATGTTATTTTATAATCTGTTAGATACAGCCATGTCCTAGCACAGATTGTGCTTCAAATTTCTCAGTTTCCATTGTTTGAAAAAGAGAAACTATTGACCGACATATTTTGCTTTAGAGGTGCTACCGATCACAAATATTATCCTCGCTATACTACACAACTTCTGGTTACCAAGTGTATTGATGCCTTTATGAGGATCAGTTCCACAAGCAGTAGGTATCCCTTACCTAGAGGCTTCCAGATTATACAGCTAAAGAGAATAAGCACACATGATATCCCCAACCAGTGCAAACTACATTTATTGTTTGGCTTTCTGGAATCTCAATTATACACACAGTTATCTAAATAGAACTAGATTGTAGCTACAAAATTAGTGGCTAATTAGAATAATAAACAGCACCAAAACAGACCCTTAAGTCCAACTTATCCATGCTGATCACATACCCAAAATAAATCTAGACCCATTTGCCACTAATTGCCTTCCTATTCATATATGCATCCATGTCCCTTTTAAATGTTGTATTTGTACCAGCCTCTGGCAGCTCATTCCATACACGCATCACCTTATGAGAAAAAGTTGCCCTTTAGGTATCTTTTAGATCCTTCCCCTCTCACCTTAAACCTAAGTCCTCTAGTTTTGGATTCCCCAACCCTGGGAACAAGACCTTGTCTATTTAGAGTGGTGCTGGAAAAGCACAGCAGGTCAGGCAGCATCAGAGGGGCAGGAAAAAAAATTATCGACGTTTCGGGCTGATGAAGGGCTTTTGTCTGAAACGTTGATTTTCCTGCTCTTCGGATGCTGCCTGACCTGCTGTGCTTTTCCAGCACCACTCTAATCTTGACTAATCTCCAACATCTGCAGTACCCACTTCTGCCACCTTGTCTATTTACCCTATCCATGCTCATGACTTTATAAGATCACTCCTCTGATGCTCCACAGAAAATAGCCCCAGCCTATTCAGCCTCTCCCTAAAGCTCAAATCCTCCAACCCTTGTAAATCTTTTCTGAATCCTTTCAAATTTCACAAATCATTCCGGTCACAGGGATGCACACAATATTCCAAAAGTGGCATAACCAATGTCCTGTACAGCCACAACATGATCTCCCAATTCCTATACTCAATACACTGATCGATAAAGGCAAGCATACCAGACACCTTCTTCACTATCCACTCTACCTGGGATTAAATTCCAAGGACCTATGAACCTGCACTCCAAGGTCTCTTTGCTCAGCAACACTCCCCAGATCTTGTATAAATGTAAGTGTATAAATCATGCCCTGGGTTGCCTTTCCAAAATGCTGCACCTCATATTTATCTAAATTAACCTCCAACTACCACCTGATCAAAATCCCATTGCACTCTGAAGTAGTCTTCTTTGCTGCCCACACCTCCAATTTTGGTGTAATCTGTAAATTTACTAACCATATCTATGTTTACATTAAAATAATTTGTATAAATGATGAAAAGCAGTGGACCCAGCACTGACCTTGTGGCACATTGCTGGTCACAGGCCTCCACTCTGAAAAACAACCCTCCACCCCATCCTCCGTCGTCTTCGAGTCAGTTCTGTTTCCAAATGGCTAGTTCTCCCTGTATTCCATGAGATCTAACCTTGCTAACCAGTTGACTGTGAGGAACCGTGTCAAACACCTTACTGAAGTCCACATAGATCACATCTACCGCTATGCCCTCATCAATCCTCTTTGTTACTTCTTCAAAATACTCCATCAAGTTAATGAGACACGATTCCCCATACACAAAGCCACTTTTGACTATCCCTAATCAGGCCTTGCTTTTCCAAATACATGTAAATCCTGTGCCTCAGGATTCCCTCCAATTCCGCATCACTGATATCAGGCTTACTGGTCTGTAGTTCCCCAAATTTTCCTTACCACCTTTCTTAAATAATAGGACTACATTACCAATCCTCCAGTTTTCTGCACCTCACCTGTGGCTATTGATGATACAAATACCTCAGCAAAGGGCCCATCAATCACTTCCCACAGAGTTCTGGGGTACATGTGACCTGATCCTGGGGATTTATGCACTTATACGTTTTAATATGTCTTGCACCACCTTGTCTGTAAAATGGACATTTTTCAAGATCTTTATATTTACTTCCCCAGGTTTTCTATCTTCCATTTCTTTCTCCACAGTAAACACTAATGCAAAATACTCATTTAGTATCTCATCCCATCTCCTGCAGTTCCACACAGACAGCCTGGATCCTTAAGAGGCCCTATTCTCTCCCCAGTCACCCTTTTGTAGAACCTTTTTGGATTCTCCTTAACCCTATTTGCCAAAGTCATCTCATGTACCCATTTTCCCTCCTGATTTCTCTCAAGTATACTCCTACTCCCTTTATAGGCTTTTAAGGATTCACTCCATCTCTGCTGTCCATACCCGATATATGCTTCCTTCTTATTCTTGACCAAAACCTAAATTTCTCTAGTCATATAGCATTTCTTAAACCTTCCAGCATCCCCCAACTAACAGAAGCATACCATCTCTGGATTTTCATTACTTCATTTTTGAAGGCTTCCCATTTTTCAGCTGTCCCTTTACTTACAAACATCCAGCCCTAATCAACTTTTGAAAGTTCTTGCCTAATACTGAAAAAACAACGGCCTTCCTCCAATTTAGAACTTTAACTTTTAGATCCGGTCTATCCTTTTCCATCACTATTTCAAATCTTTACCAAAAAAAAGGGTTAATTTCTATGATTCTCCCTCTATTTATTTTTTTCAAAGAAAAAAACTTTTAAAAATCAAAAATACATTGTCCTTGTTGACAGCAAATGGGCCTGCAAACTTCTGCTTACTCTTTAGCTGAAAAATTAAGAAAAGTGCATGGTTCTTGTGGTACAGTGGTAATGCCCCATCTCGGAGCCAGGATGCTTGTGTTCAAATGCCACCTGCTTCAGAGGTATGTAATAACATCTATGAACAGGCTGATGAGAAATTTAAATAGACCAAGCATTTGCTGGCATGTGTTGGAATATGCCTTTATAATGTGCAGGTTAATGAAACATACAGGATAATATCGAAAACTTCAATGCAAGAAAATCATAATAAACCAAAGTGAATTAAAGACTACACCAATACTCTATTTTACATTAATATTTATTTATATTGAAATACAATTTAGAATCGAAGCTTCTGGAAGAACCATTTATTCTTTCCGGTCTTGTACCTGTGGAAAAGCAAAGTTGCATACTGTTAACTTCGCCTCAAAGGATAGGGACAACTTGATATTTTTGTTTAAAAAAAAAAATCAATAATTAGAAGTAGTCATGGAAAAGCCAGAGACATCTTAAACCTCCTTATTTGGTGCAAATAACACAAGATGGTAGATGTAACGCAGAAAAGGACAGCAGCAGCCAGAAGTGATTGCAAGGAGGAAACAACGTGATAACTACAAGAAAACTCAAACATAACAATCCAAACACAGGGAACTTACAGAGTATAAAGTAACTGCAGTGTATGTGCTTAAGAGTCTTTTCATAGCGGAGGTTAGAGCACCACTTTCTTACTGACACACTTTTAATATAATTATAATTTCTTAAGATGTCACCTGTCTGTTTGTCAACAACCTAGTTTTTAAACAGATCATTTATTTTATAGAATGTTCAATAAGTATATCCATAAGCACCTTGATGAGCATTTACAACATTTTCATTAGCAAGAATTAGCCGTAAAGGCTGTTTGGATCAGAATACTGCTATCTTCCAAGCATAGTTTAGAATACTTAGTGTGGAAACAGGCCCTTCGGCCCAACAAGTCCACAGTGACCCGCCGAAGCGTAACCCACCCAGACCCATTCCCTTATATTTACCCCTTCATCTAACACTATGGGCAATTTAGCATGGCCAATTCACCTAACCTGCACATTTTTGGACTGTGGGAGGAAACCGGAGCACCCGGAGGAAACCCACGCAGACACGGGGAGAATGTGCAAACTCCACATAGAGAGTTACCTGAGGCGGGAATTGAACCCGGATCTCTGGCGCTGTGAGGCAGCAATGCTAACCACTGTGCCACCGTAAAACAAGTTTTATTTTTGAAAAGTAAAACTTGTTTATAAAATATTTCCTGTTTTATTTGATAGCCATGTATTAAATATCGGCTTGGATACATATTTGATTCATACCTCTCTTCAAACTTTACTTTGGCTTCCCGTCTGGCTTTGCGCTTCAAAGCTGGGTCCCTGAAAACGTCCTTATTCACAATGGTCTTATCCAGGGGAATGTCAACAGAATATCTGGAAATAAAAAAAACAACTGAAGGCTAACAAAGGAAAAAAGACCATGTTAATGGGCAATGTTATCTCTAGGTGAAGCTTTGCAGTCTGCAAGGCGAGAGTTGCAGCCCTCAAAACGTGGTGCATGTGACTGTCAGTTACAGCAAAACTCATTACAAGCAGAAAACTATTAACCAGATCACAATAATTTCTGACATTAAGCTTTAAACTAGATTCAGGAAAGCTCAGTAGCAGTTAAATCAGTCCGTAATTTTTTTTAAAGGTATGCTTTGGGTAACTGTTAAAAAGCCATGCAGTACAACGTTGTGTGACAATTAATCAGCCTTCTGTTCATTGAAAACTGAGAACGTTCTCACCAGAAGTGACTTACAGACTTATTTTAACCGCTTTGAGTTTTCCCAGATCTTAGAGTTAGTTTCACCATATGTTGGCAATAACTTCATGGTTACAATTGCACACATACAGATGAATGACGATGGCCTTTTGAAATGGGAACCATTTTGATTAAAAAATATCCTTTAGAGAGAGAGAGAGACAGACAGGGAGACAGAGAGACAGACAGGGAGACAGAGAGAGAGAGAGAAATGAGACAGACAGAGAGCGAGAGGAAAGAGAGAGACAGAGAGAGAGAGAGACAGACAGAGACATGACCAGTGGTGGTTTAACCTGAGGGTCACCATGCCTCAGGCAAGAGGAGAAACTGAGAAGGAGAACCCCTCCTGGTAACATTTGGCACGGCAGGAATTAAAGCCATTCTGTTTGCATCACAAGCCAGCCAACAAGAAAGCCATTGGCTTTGAATAACCACCATCAAAATCCCAGTAGCAAATAAAAATAACAGGTCAATTCTGCTTCTTCAAAACAACTGGTTTGAACAATAAACATGACCTCCTTGGTACTGCAAACAATACACAAGAAAAAAGAATAACATGCACAAAAATTTCCCTTGACAGTAAAGCAAATTCAGTTCAATTAGCTCATGGCGATCAAAGGAATAGAGTGTAATTGTAAAAAAGGAATAAATAAAGGAAAACCATGAGCCATAAATGACCAACTGCTGAGCACATCACATTATAAGTAAGACATTGTCCTAGAGGTGAGAAACTAGCTTCCCAAAAACAATGCAACAATCTAAGGAAGTAATAGCTGTCACAGGGCTGGATCCTCTTTCCCCCTTTGCACCAGGTCTCCTCGTTCTATCCCTGCTCTTGCACCTTCTTTCCCTTCCCCCCCTTGCTCATTGAGACATTACAACAGTTTTCAAGCCTTGAAAAACTTGGCAAGTCAACATTCCAAAGTACTTTATTTTTGGAAACGGAGTTCTCTCTCCTTATTTAGTGGACATCCAGAGGTGACAGTGTCAGTGGTTGTGGACTGTCATATCTGATCTTGTCATAAATTTAACTACATACACACACACACAGTTAGGGGTTTCTAATCAGTCAGTTAGGAGAACACCAGATATTATTCCCTATTCTATCCCAGGAGTCGCCAGGTACAATTCAGCTACAAAGCACAAATAACCTCAATACAAGTGAAATCTGAGATTTAGGTCAGATATTAAATACTTTGGTAAAACACTTGAACCCAGACTTCTCTATGCACTACATCTGAATAGGAACTTTTGAAAAGAGAGGGGTGGTTGGTGTTCCTTCACTTGTCAACTGACTAGAAACTCCTGACAGAGGGGACATTGGAGTTCAGATAAAATTACATTTGACTGATAGTCTGTCACTGATACCAAATCAGGTATCAATTCTGGATACCTTGTAAAGATCCTGCAAAGGCAGAAAGTGACCTTTCATTTAAAAAAACTGCTTCACTCAATTTCAAAGATCTAGAACTCTTGCCTCTCCTCCCAAGAATCACGCTCTCTGCAAAGTGATGCTCCTGCATTTGCTAGTTTGCCTCTAATTGTTTTAATTTCCTTCCTAAAATCTTTAATATTTACACCATAATGAAATCTAATGTGAAAAGTATTCAACTGCACATTATCTCTTATTATTCATCAAATTCAAGGAGTCGGAAGCAAGTACCAAACAGATTTTCAGAGAATCAAGTTCAGTCCCAATCATCAAATGTAGCTGGCAAAGCAGTGTCTAAAACCTACAGGATGCTTGAAGTTAAACTCTTAAATCAGAACATCTTCAACTTTAAAGGTTACAGTTGCAGAGAAACAAATATTTATTACTTTTACTGCATGGATTAGGTGCTTGAAGCAAAAAGCATTTTATAATTGCAGCAGTAAAGTCAAATTGGTCAGTGACATTTTGGGTAATTTATTACTCCAAATATTTAATGCAACCCATTTTCCAGCTCTTCATTAAAGCGTGAAAAACCATCACAACATTCCATGCCATCACGCCATATCTAATTAGGTATTCAAAATTAAACTTCAGTTGGCATTTGAATTCTCCATTAAAAGTTGATAGATTCTTAATACATAAACCTTGTTTTCTCCATTTAAAGCATGTTGTCTACCCATTGAAGCAAAAAAAATAAAAGTTACCGGAGAGACTAAGCATACCTGGCAATAACTGTGGAGAGAAAACCAAGTTAACGCTTCGAGTCCAGTGACTCTTATTTGCTGGGGCTGAAGTTATAGCTGGCACCTCCTGGGCTAGAATGGGGAAAGAAAACTGGCACCTGAAGAAGGGACACTGGATTTGAAACATTAACTGTTTTCTCTCCACAGATGCTGCCAGGCAATTTGCACTTAAGCTCTCAACATCACATTGCATATTAAATAAAAGTGGGGGCTACATGCAACATTTTGATGAGTTGAAATTTCTCAGAACAGAAATTCTGCAATCAGATCAAAAGCAGAAACAGGCCATTTGGCCCACTGAGTCTGTTCTGCCAATCGATCCCAGTTGATATACTTCTCAATCTCATTCTCCTGCCTTCCCCCATAACTTTTCAACACCTTACTAATTAAGAACCTACTCATCTGTCTTAAAGACACTATGACTTTGCCTTGGAAAGTTGTGGTGGCTATGAGTTCCACAGATTCAGCACCCTCTAGCTGAAGAAATTCATCCTCATCTCAGTTCTAAAGGGTCACCCCTTCACTCTGACGTTGTGCTCTCGGGCCCTAGGCTCTCTTACTAGTGATAACATCTTGAAGTCCACTATATCCAGACCTCTCTGTACAGAGGAATCTCAATTATCCGAAGGACACAGGCAGGGAGTATTTTGTTTGGTTAATCGAATTCCGGATAATCGAAAGCTGAATAGCACAATTTAGCCAAGCATTGTGACCTTGCAATCTTGCCTGATAATCTGATATTTGGATAATCGAATGCAGGGTAATCGAGGTTCCTCTGTATTCTGTAATTTGCAATGAGATTTCCCTCCCTCGTCCTTCTAAACACCATCGCGTTAGACTCAAGAGTCTTCAGCCACTCCTCATATGACAAACCCTTCATTCTCGGGATCATTTTTGTGAACTTCATCTGGACTGCCTCCAAAGCCAGCACATCCTTTCTTAGGATGGGGCCCAAAACTGCTCGCAGTATCCCAAATGTGGCCTGACTAGAGGCTAATACAGCCTCAGCAGTACATCCCCATTGTATGTACTCTAGTCCCTTTAAAATGAAGCATCCAATCCAAATGAAAAATCACAGGATAATATAATGAAATGGCAAAATTGCATAAAATGTAAAACCCATCACACAAGTCAGCCTCATACAAGTGCAATTTATGCAATGGATGTTGGGAAGACATTTAACACAAATTCTGGAAAATTCTCAGTACATCATATACAGAGGAACCTTGATTATCCAAATATCAATTACCCAAAAATTGGATTATCCGAAGGAAATCTCTAGGTCCTGCACATCAAAGACATGTTTCCAGCAGTCATCGCGTCATTTGTTTACAGTGATTAACAGGCACCATCTCCAAAAAACTGACCTCCCACCCTCTCTCGCTCCCCACTTTCCCTGGAGTTCTACAGAGGGGTGTACCCTAAAACCCCCGTCCCCTCCACCACCACCGACTTCCCCAGATAATCTGACCAAAATTGTCCTATACAGATCAGAGGTGGAACTTGTCAAAATGTTGCAGTAAAAAATTGTGTGTGGCAGTGTGCGCGCGCTATTTGGAGACTTACCCCACAAAAGCAGCAGCAGTCTTGTTGCTGGCGTCCAGTCCAGCTGCCCCAGAGAGTTGGCAATGTTGGATGGGGTTAAGGGGCAGGTGGGGGCGGAGGCAGTGTTGGACGGTTGGGGAACGCGGGGGGGTGGAGGAATTGGACAGTTGGGGGAGTGGTGTTGGATGGGGCGGGCGGAGGCAGGTGTTGGACAGGGACGGGGGCTTGCGGGCTGTGTGCTTCTGCAATCTCCTGAACTGGGAGCAGACTTTAATAACTGAGCCCCAGAGGAAAGACATTTACTCAATTAGCCGAATAATCGATTATCCGAACGAAATAGTGCCCATCCATCTCGTTCGGATAAAGCCCCTGTTAAGGGGCTTTTCAGGTTAAGATGCAACCTTGGGAGCTGGCTGTTTGCCACCCACAAAGTATAGCTTTCTAACTCTGTGAAATACTAGCACTAAAGACAGTCTTGAACATATCACTGTAGCATCAAATAAACTCAATTTTCTCAGAGTGACATACATTCTGACGCTTACCTGGTTGGCATCAGGTGGTTGTAGTTGTATACTTTCACAAAGGATTTGATCTTGGATCTCTTGGCCACCTTTTTCTTGCCCATTTTGGCAGTGACCTTACGCGGGTAACGATCTATACCAGCAACAAGAGCATGACTGTAAGGTCTGTCAGAGGTCCCATCATCGATGTTCTGCAAGGTAAAGCATAATATTTAGATTTCGGTGTTAGCGCGAAGCCATTAGCAAGAATCGGGTTCCTGATTCATTCAGTCAATGCCAACCTTCGATTGCAGCCCATCCCCTCCTTGGCATTGGTCATTGCCAATACCATCCTCACCCATCCCAATGAGGCTAGTGCAGCTTCATTTAGCTCTCCTCCTGCAGCAACTCAATCACATCCCTGGTACTTAAAGCTCACCCTCATCTCACTTCAACTTCATGCCCACCACTTGCAAATCTATGTACTGGCAAAGCAGACATACGGCAGACAAAACAGACACCTAACCTCAATGTTTCAAGGTCCTTGATTCCAAAAATGTAGCTGTCAAACCCCAAAGTTCTCCGATTTTAACTGTGACAATCGGACCCTCCCTATTTGCCTTCTACTAAAAGACACCAGTTAGTGGCCAATACTACCTGATAGATCTGGAGATAATCTGCTACAAGAAATTGCCAGATGAAGTACAGGTACTTAAAAAATGCTTTGCAGCCAGCTGCAACTCAAAAGCACATTAATCTTGCAGCTGAGAAGGCAGTCACACGTTGCAACTTCATTACTAAAAGCTCTACTTAAGGTATTTCACCATCATGAATTCTGTACCTTTACAATGACACCTTTGCGTCCTGCGTAGCGTCCGCCCAGCACAAGAACCACCTTCCCAGGTTTCATAAACTTCCCCATTTCTGTGAAGATAAGACAGAGCATGGCACATAAATAGCCAGCACAACAAAATAACCACACATCCAAGAGGCACAGAAAGGGATCGATGCTCATCCTGCAGCCCATTCTGCTGAAAACAGATTTAGCCAGCAATTCATCTCATTGCGCAAGATGCATCCTGGGACTGAGGACTTGTTGCTTATTAATTTGCCTTTGCTGCAAATTTTAGGCAATTATTTTGCCCTGAAACATTCCCGATAAGTTCTGCAGGATCCATTTACTTCCTACCACTGACCTGAAAGCATTTAAGAGGCATTTGGATGGGTATATGAATAGGAAGGGTTTGGATGGATGTGGGCCAGTTGCTGGCAGGTGGGACTAGATTGGGTTGGGATATCTGGTCAGCATGGACGGGTTGGACCGAAGGGTCTGTTTCCATGCAGTACATCTCTATGACTCTATGCTGGATTCTCTCATAGCTCCAGCGCAGGTGGAGAGCCATGATCGCAAAGGACACGCTTTCTCCGCCAGGTATCCCTGCCGTGAAGAGCAAGGGGGGTTTACTGCACGGGGAGAGGTGGGGGGCAGAGCAGGAGCCTGAAGGTAGGCCCCAGGAGCCACCACTGAACCAACTTCCCACCCCCTCTTCCATCGGCGGCCTAACCGGGGGACCGAGACCACAAATAGCGCGCCCGCCGCCCAAAGGAAGGCCGCAGGATTGACGAGGGGCCGGCGCGGGATCGGCGCCGCGCGCCCTGACAGCGGATGGACACGGATTATAATCGAATCATTCACCAGCTCCGCCGCTCAATGGCCGCTACCCGCCCGAAAGGAAGTGCCCTCCGCTCGCTCTAACCTTTGACCGCCTCCGTCCCGCCCACTATACGTCACATCCGCTCTTACCCGCCAGCGGGGTTCTCGTGGCGCTGCGACAGTGTCGCCGCCTCTGATCCGGGGGATCCGGGTTCGAGTCCTACCCCTGCCACAAGTCTGTCAAAACGTGTTCGGAATATTCTGGGTCACTGCTCTCGATTATGTTAATCCTGTTTTCACGTCACCGACCTGCTGAGGCTTTCTCGGGTTCTCTTGTGTCAGATTTCCAGCATCCACAGGATTCCAATGAGGTGGGGGGTCCTTATGAACAGAACTGGATTTTGTCTTAAATTCAGGATGCAGGAGCAAAATACTGGAATCTGCACTGAACAAAAAAAAATGCTGGAAATCACAGTGGGTCAGCCAGCATCCATATTGATAGAGCAAGCTGATGTTTCAAGTCCAGATGACTTATCATCAGAGCTGAACTTTAGCATGGAGGGCAGGGGGTATAAGATGCTGGGGAGAAAAGATGTTGATAGTTCAGATTAAGTAACTGGAATGTGGGAATAGCAGAACGATGATGTGTCTAACTGCCAAACTGGAAAGAACAGACAGTTCCACTGGGATGGGATGTGGGGGGAAGAAGAGGACATTGTGATAGGGAATACAACTCATAAAGCGAAAAGAATGGGAAGGAATGGTTTCACAATTTGAAGGTCTCAAACTCAATATTGAGCCCAAAGGCTGTAAAGTGCCTGGTCTGAAGGTGAGATGTTGTTGCTCCAGTATGCGCTGTGATTCATTGGAGAATTGCAGCATGCCGAAGACAAACAAGTGGGCATGCGAGCAGGATGCTGTGTTAAAATGACCAGTTACAGGAAGTTCGAGGATCTGCTTGCACACAGAACAGGTGTTCTGCAAAGTGGTCACCCAATCTACATTTGGTGCAGTGAATACAACGCACAAGATTGGAGAATGTACAGGTGAAATGCTGTTTCACCTGGAAAGCCCTTGGATGGTGAGCAGGGAGGTGGTTTAGGGGCAGGTGCTGCACCTTCTGTGGTTACATGGGAAGGTGCCAAGTGAAGGATGGGTGGTGTTGATTGTTGAGGAATAGACTAGGTTGTCTGGAGGGAGTGATCCCTGTAAAATGGAGATGGAGGAGTAAAGAGAAGATATGTTTGGTGGTGGCATTCTGCTAGAGTTATCTGAAATGGCGGAGAATGATCCTTTGAACAAGGATGATGGTGTGGTGAAAAGTGAGAACATGGGAGACCGGATCACACTGCTGTGAGTGATGGGAAAGGGTAAGGGAGAAAAGCATGGGTGATAAGTTGGATGAGGTCGAGGGCCCTGTCAACCACAGTGGGCAGGAAATCACCGATATGGTAACTATGGTTATTGAACTTGTACAAGAAAGCCATTTGGTCCATCAGGTCTGCACCAGCTATCCATTGGACATTATGTCTTTGAGACTTTCTCCTGTTTTTCTCTGTACAATTCCCTTTACAGTAATTTTGTAAGCTGTGTTCCTGGTTGTTGGAATCAGTGATTAAGCATTCAAATGTGCCTGTTATTTATTGGTGTTGCCATTGTAACACCTATCAGAATCCATGGAATTATCTTGCTACAGTATGAAGGAAGTGAGGACTGCAGATGCTGGAGATCAGAGCTTAAAAGTGTGTTGCTGGAAAAGTACAGCAGGTCAGACAGCATCAAAGGAACAGGAGAATTGACATTTCGGGCATAAGCCCTGAAGAAGGGCTTATGCCCGAAACGTCGATTCTCCTGTTCCTTTGATGCTACCTGACCTGCTGCACTTTTCCAGCAACACATTTTTAAGCTCTTGCTACAGTATGAACAAATTAACAAAACCAATGTCTTAGAAATAGAATGTTAGGCAGGGCAGTAATCTTATTATATTTCTCTGTGGAGAACTATGCAAAAATAAGAAAAACTTGCATTTGTACAGTTAGCAAGTTTTGAGAAGATTTGTAGCTCAGGTTGAGGTTCTGGTTGTAGGTTTGCTCGCTGAACTGGAAGGTTCATTTTCAGATGTTTTGTCACCATACTAGGTAACATCTTCAGTGAGCCTCCAGACGAAGCAATGCTAGCATTTCCTGCTTTCTATTTATATGTTTGAGTTTCCTTGGATTGATGATGTCATTTCCTGTGGTGATACAGTTTTTATACAGCATTTTTAACATAGTACAGCATCTCAAGGCACTTCACAGAACATTATCAAATTACATTTTTCACCAATCTGCAAAACGTGATATAACAAAAAGCCCCTTTAATGGAGTAAAACAGTCCAAGGCCTTTCACAAGAAGGTTAATCACAATTTGGCAGAGTCTCAAGGAGATAGTAGAACAGATAACCAAAAGCTGTGTTAAGAGGAAGAAATTAAAAGATTTTCTTAAAAGGATGAGAGATAGAGAGAGCAGCAAAGAAGTTTAAAAAGAAAATTCCAAAACCTTGTGTGTCAGCAGCTGAACGTATTGCTGTAATATCTAGAAGCTCTGAAATACTGAGACTTTACTCATTACAGATCTGCAGAAACTTCATCCATAGAAATTATTTATCTTGTTTCCCTCACTAATTTCCTTATTTACTTGCTCTCCTATTTGCAAGACATTAAGGCTGACGTTTGCTTGTTTTTAGGCAGGACTGGAGAAATAGCATGAGCAAAACCACAGAGTTGTGTGTCTTACGATCAGTATACCTTTTAGAGTCATGGACATGACATCGTCACCATATTATAGTATGCAATCTGGCAGTGGAAGCTACCCAGGACTTGCATGTACTGATTGGAATGGGAGGGGGAGTTGAAGTGGTCGGTCACAGAGTGGTTGGGTTGTTTGGTGTGTGTCCCCCAGAGATTTTATCCGAAACAGTCTGCAAGTTGGTGTCCTGACATAAGCATTGTCTTACCAAGTAAAATGCTGTGCGGACAAACTTACACTACATTTGCCTATTGATCTCTGGATCACTTTGGTGGATCCTCAAAATAAGCAGCTGAAGAACCACCTAAAATTGACAGTATATCATTGGACGACACAGGGTTCAATGACATCATTTCAAGGCAACTTTCAAATATCAACACCCATCCTCAGGAAACCTGATAAAGATTTCTTGTTGGTCACCAGTCAGAAGTGCCTTCCACCCACTTGATGTTCATGAAGTGTAAAATTCAGCTGCTGAAGAAGGGACACTCAACCTGAAATGTTAACTTTGGTTTTTCTCCATGTATACTGCCTGACCTGCTGAGCTTCTCCAGATTTTTGTTTTAGTGACTCTTTTCACATGAGCTACAACATGGTAATACCACCAACTATCAGCAGATGGCAGCATCCACTTGTTTATAAATGAAATTCTCATGCTGGGTGACAACGTAGGATTGCTATTGTAAAACATGAGTTCCTCCTGCAGAAAAACATTATGAACAAATGCACAAGTAAACTAATACAAGCCCAGCTTAATGCTTTTCAAAGAACACTAACTACAACCTGTTTGTCCCCACAAAACCTCCTTGAAAGTGGAGTTGCAGGTAGATCAGATAGTGAAGGAGTTTGGTATGCTTTCCTTTATTGGTCACAGTATTGAGTACAGGAGTTGGGAGGTCATGTTGCGGCTGTACAGGACATTGGTTAGGCCACTGTTGGAATATTGCGTGTAATTCTGGTCCCCTTCCTATCGGAAAGATGTTGTGAAACTTGAAAGGGTTCAGAAAAGATTTACAAGAATGTTGCCAGGATTGGAGGATCTGAGCTACAGCGAGAGGCTGAACAGGCTGGGGCTGTTTTCCCTGGAGCATCAGAGGCTGAGGGGTGACCTTATAGAGGTTTACAAAATTATGAGGGGCATGGATAGGATAAATAGACAAAGTCTTTTTCCTGGGGTCAGGGAGTCCAGAACTAGAGCGCATAGATTTAGGGTGAGAGGGGAAAGATATAAAAGAGACCTTTTTCACGCAGAGGGTGGTACGTATATGGAATGAGCTGCCAGAGGATGTGGTGGAGGCTGGTACAATTGCAACATTTAAGAGGCATTTGGATGGGTATATGAATAGGGTTGGGATATCTGGTCGACGTGGACGGGTTGGACCAAAGGGTCTGTTTCCATGCTGTACATCTCCATGACTCTAAACTCAATATAATGAACATCAATAACACATCACCTCCAGTGAGTGAAGTTACAAAGCCTACGAGTGCATTTTAAAGGATGGGTTTGGCTACATTGCCATGGAACTTGCTTTATCTAATCCTTGAGAAGGGGCTGTGCAAAAGAACACCATTGACCACAAATTTGTCTGTGGTTGTACATAAGTCTTGAGGTTCTGTAGAAAAGGAGGCTATGGATCCGATTAGATAGCTCCCTCTGCAAGGCAGTCAATCATTTGGTAGAATGCCTTATTGCAAATAACAGCAAGACATTGCATAGCTGATGGTGAGAACAGCATACCCAGAATCTCAGCATCTTGTAATATAGAGAAGCCATCACCTTCTGTAATGCCATACCTAGAATGAGATCCAACAATTTTTTTTAAAACAAAAAGCAGCTTTGTGACGTAGGACAATGCGCTTTCTGGGCAGCCAGGGACACAGAAATTCAACTATTACTGGATAACCATGAACTTAGTGAACTCTTTGGTCTGTCTGAAACTTGCTGCTTTCCTACTAAGAGTAGTAACAATAGAATTAACCAGTTGGCAATACTCAATAGGTTCAGGGTTAGTTTGAAACAACCACCATAAAGACTGTGCAAAATAAAAAACATCACTACGGTCTTCTTCCATTGGGTTGTAGCTCATGGTAAACTCTTTGGATAGTATGCAAAGGATGTTGAAAATTAAATGCAAATTAAACCAAGTAAAAATAGCAAGTGTAGTGAAGCAGTTCATTTACTCTTGGTAAGAAACTGATCTTTTATTTTGTGTCGTACTGTTTATGCATAAAATCTGTATAGTTTTTTGAGGGAATAAAAATTAATATGAAGTTACAATAAACAATTAATAAAAAGTCAACACTTGTCTTATTGCTTTACAATAAGGTAAAGCTACATTATAGTTTCACAGAGAATTGGTGAGGCCACACAGTGCATAGATCTGGTCTTCTTACCTAGTAGTTGAGGGCAAACTTAAAATAGAACAAACCCTCCCTATAGAAACCAATCTGAGGAGTGTTTGAGTAGATTCAGTGAATATTCCCCAGCATTTATAATGAGAGATGGAATAGAAAAATAAAAACACGGGGCTGAAAAGGACAAATGCTGAGAAAATGTTGTTCCTTGCATTGTGGTATCTCACTACAGGGTAAGCTATTTAGATTAGATTCCCTACAGTGCGGAAACAGGCCCTTCGGGCCAATTAGTCCACACCGACCCTCCAAAGAGTGACCCACCCCAACCAATTTCCCTCTAATGCACCTTGCACTACGGGCAATTTAGCATGGCCGATTCACCTAACCTGCACATCTTTGGACTGTGGGAGGAAACCGGAGCACCCGGAGGAAACCCACGCAGACATAGGGAGAATGCGCAAGCTCCACACAGTCGCCCAAGGCTGGAACTGAACCTGGGACCCTGGTGCTGTGAGGCAGCAGTGCTAACCACTGAGCCACCGTGCCGCCCTAATTTTGATTTGGATAAATTTCTTCAGTAAATAAAGTGTTGAGAATCTTTTTGAAATCCTCTAACCCGGAGAAGGTTGTTGACAGAAAGCAATGCATTTTTAGGCTTAAAGAGAATTAAGGTACGTGGGGGCACGAAAGCCGGAGTCGAGCTGGACCCTGAAGTCTGACACACTGACCCCTGTGCAGCGAACAATGTTTTCTCACCCTTTGCCCTTTTCAGCCCCTTTTTCATTTTTCAATTCCATCTCTTTCTAAATGCTGGGGAAAATTCATTTATGACCCTATTGAATGGGTCCTGCTCCCAGCTCTTAAGTTCATAAAAACAACTGCACATGTTGCATTTAAAAAAAAATTGATTCTTTGTACACACTTTGGTACTTAGATAGAATTTCAAATACAGCAATAATTCATTCTACATAATTATAAAGGATGGTCACAAACTCCAAACCATATTTAAATATCAATATATGTAACATTTTCAAATAATATGCAGCTTTCACTACTCCCAAAGCTCATGAAAATAGGTTTCAGTACGAAGTCATAGGATAAATAAATTCAATTTATTAATAAGTGTACAACATAATGACCATTTTCCATTTCAACTTTGTTATAGTCCATTCCCCTTAAAAAAAGTCATTGCCTTAAACAACAAACTGGATTAAATTTGTACTTCTAGATACAAAATTCAAGTTAGGACATTGCCAACTTAGCATTTTTTGTGACAACTTGCATCCATAAAACTATTAATCTTAAATCATTAAGGTGAACTTCTGGATATAAATTGACACTTTAATTTTGGAGATGCTACAAATATCATTTGATAGTGTCATGATGTACAGCTTGAAGTTTTAAAAGTAAATACCATAAAACTTACAAAATGATAAATGTTAATTTCACAGTTAAATGCCAGTTAAAGGTTTAGGAACTTGTATTAGAGGGAAAATTAAAACTTATTAGATGATGTACAATCCTATCTGTTCCATTTATCTAAATGTCAAAACATTGCGCAACTGGCTAATCCCAGAAGCTAGTGTTACCTTCTCCTCCAATCAAAATAGAATACATGTTTTATTAGTAAAGTGTAACAAGATATTCATATTCCTTTATGGGTTATGGAGGAGCACATTTTGGGGCAATGATCCAGTGAGAAAGCATAGCAAGTGTAATCTTTGCTGACTCATCTTGTGGGTTGCAGCCTGACATGTGATGAAGTGTTAGACCAGACAGCTGAAAATCGAGCCTAGAATGCAGACCAGATATTCCTTTACCCAAGGAGTCTTGTAGTTATCACTATCAGTTCAGATAACTTGAGAAGACATTTATTTCCATTGGGAGGTCAGTGCCCACAGGTGTCCTGACAATCTTAGTGTTGACTCCATGAGATTGGAGTTTGTAGCAATAACATTTTATACCCCGAAAAACAATGTTCAACCACAAATTATTCTGGAAGTGTAATAACCATGGTGGATAAGTTCAGCAAAATTAAAGAATCAATGTCTCCTGAACACGTGATAAATAACTAAATCTGCTTTTGGTGGCACTTGTTGGAGGGAAATATTTGTTTGCGCATCATGAATCTTTTAGCACTTAATTGAAAAGGCCATTGAAGGCTTATTATTGCATCTCAACCAAAAGACAGCGTTCCCTCATTACTGACATATAAAGGTAGGTTACAGATCAATTCATAAATGGAGAAAATTCTAACAACTGTAACCAAAAGGAAACAGATATTCAAAAAGTCTGAGATCACCTTAAGTCCTCAAATGATTAGAGGTTGAGACTGGGCTGAGAAATGGCAGATGGTGTTCAATCTGGATAAATGAGGGGTATTTTGGTACAACAAACAAGGGTATGGTCTGCAATTAATGGTAGGTCCTTGAGTAGTGTTGTAGAAGAGAGGGACCTCAGGGTTCAGGTACACAATTCTTTGAAGTTTGTATCACATATCGATGGGAGAGGGGGTTAAAAAGGCATTCAGCATGCTTGCCTTCATTGCTCAATCCTTTTGAGTATAGGGGTTAGGACATCATGTTGAGATTGTACAGGACATTGGTGAGGACTCTACTGGAATGTGCGCGCAGTTCTGGTTGCCCAGCTATAAAAAGAATATTAAGCTGGAGAGGGTTCAGAAGAGATTTACCAGGACGCTGCCAGGCATGGATGGTTTGAGTTATAAAGAAAGGCTGGATGATAGTGTTCGGCATGGACTAGTTGGACCGAAAAGGTCTGTGTCTGTGCTGTATGACTCTAAGTGCAAATGAACGTCCCTACTTCTGGGTCAGAAGGCTCAGATTCAAGCTCCCAAAAGTGGATGAACAGGTTGATTTTAAAACTTCTCTGCTGAACTGCAGCAAAAACAACCTCCTTTAAATGATGAGTGGAATGGGAAGAAAGATCTTGACACTACATTCAGGCTATAATCATATTCACGTGATGCTGCAAAAAGAAACATTTTTATTTCTAGATGACAAAAAAAAGTAGGAAGCATAGTTAATGCGGGAGAGTGCTAACTAAGACAATAATTTGCTTGCATAATGTTCAGAAATGGGAAATGAATTTAAACATCGATGCAAAAGTTGGTTTATTTTGGTGTAAGGAATTAGGAAGTCAGTGTCTTTGGAAATATAGAATCAAAATGATATCAAGGCATAGAAGTCAGTAAAGAAACAATGCATGTTAAAGCCATAAAGTACAAACAAAGCACATTGGACTATTTTTAGCTAATTAAAACTCAAAAGCAGAGCTATTTTTAAACAACATGGAAACTTGGTTTAAAGGTACACCTTTAAAAAGGAAAGAAAGACAATTCTGAGGTTTTCACTCCTGAAAAGAGATGAGTGACCAGTGATCTAATAGAGATGTTCAAAATTACAGTGGGTTCAGAGAAAAAAGAAACGCTTCCACTTGTAGCGGAGTTCAATACTAAGGTACGTTTATATAGTGATTTGGGAATCAAGTTTTTGGTCTAAAAAAGGATAGATTATAAATGGTCTTGATTAAAAAAATATATGCTTTCAAATTAAAATTGTCAACAATTTAAATGAAGCAATTAAAAGCACAAGAGGCTGTTATGTTTAAAAAAATTGTTATAAATATTTCTTTAAAAATTTCCAAGGACTAGCAGTTACATTCCAATATGATTTGACAATACATTGAGTTGATCATCAATAAAAGACAAAATAAACTTACAAACAGCGATGGTTGCTATTTTAAGTATCACTACAAATTTCATATAACCATCTCAACTTTGGTTGAATTTTTTTTGCTGAGATCTTTCGCTAAATGGAAATGAATTTAATACGTGCAAACTTCATAACTTAGAATGTAAGGTAAGAATCCTCCTTTCCACTTTTACTTCATGAAACAAGAAAATAACTTGGGAATTAGGTACAGAAATTGACATTTTTTCTTCTGTTCATAAAGTTTCCTTGAAAAGAAATAGTGTTTATAGAGCAATTTTCACGTTAATATCACAAATAAACTTTTGCTTTCCTAAATTTTAATGTAGTGTGTACTCAACATTCCAGAGGAACGAAACATGTCTACATCTACGTATGTAATAAATAAATTCATTACACAGTCATGTAGACTACCAGACCTCCCTCAAAGGTTTTAACCTTACTCCTGAGAGACACAGAGATTACAGCATAGAATGAATTGTCGGTGTACAAAATCAAATGATCCAATTTCATGACCTTAATGAAATGACTCAAACTATACTTAACAGTTAAGAAATGCATGGTTACATTTTAACTTAGTGTAAATTAGCATTACAGAAAAGAACGTTATCATATTTTCTTCTACCATGTATGGTTCATATTCTATATCAAAAAGCACTACAGATCATAACATGTACAACATTAACTAGAATGACTTCTCAATAGAGTACACAGCCAGGAAAGAGGGTAAGGACAAGCAGATAAAAAAAAATTGAAACCCTGATTTTATATCAGAACATCTCAATGTCACTAAACATCACACCATAACAGAATACATTGTTCTTACATAAGCTGTAAATAAACTATTAAATATTTGTAACCAAACCATTTAAGATATTTTCTAACCACATCCATTAAGTTACAGCTGGCTCTAGTTGATCCTTGAAAAAAATATAATGTCTGAAAGAAGATAGCATTTTCCCAATAAAACACAGTACACGCCCTTGGTCCAAAACGTACTGTACTATTATACATGACAAATACAGAATCAACAAGCACAAT
>NW_025212015.1:0-25000 GCF_004010195.1 Chiloscyllium plagiosum
GGCTTTTCAACTAGAGTAGGCAGCACGCCTACTGGTTAATCAGCTATATCATTTCCAAGGACAAACTCTATTCCTGGAGCTGAGAGTTTGTCCAGTACTCCTACCGCAAATTCTCTACTCTTCTCTGGACTCTCTAGACTCACTTTACATAATTGATCACTTTTTGTCTCACCATGAATTCTTGTTACCAGTACCTTCTCTGGCAATAGACCCTCAGGAGTACATATCTCCTCAACCTTCAGCATTACAGAGAGGATCCTGTGTCCCTTATTATTGTAACCTCTTCATCTACTATTCCTGGCCTACGTGAATAAACGTTACCCTTGCATGTATTTTTTTAAGCAGATCTGACACTTCCTCCATAATCACCTCTGATCATCTTGTACACTCTGAGGCAGTTGTGTAACTTTCCTTGTGCTCTTTCTTGCTAGTCCAACAAAACTTCCAGGCTTAGTTGGGTTTCCCACATCTGGCTTTCTCCTAACCCACCAACACTGTGATTTTGTGTGGCTCACTTTATTACAATGAAAACACCAGAGCTTTTAAACTTCTTTGTCCCCCTCAAGTGTTTCCTTTCTACCCTGTGGTAAATTATCCTTATGATCTTCACTGAGACCTACCTTTCCCTTTCCATGTGAGGATTTCTCTTTGCCTCAATTTCTATCTCTCATGGACTGAAATTGATTCTGGAAGCCAAACTGTGTTTTATGAACCAGCTCATAATCATCAGCCACTTCAGCTGCTAACCTTGCTGTTTTAACTCTCCGCTCTTCCACATGAGTTAGTACTACTTCAGGCAGTGAAGTTTTGAATTCCTCCAGAATAATTACCTCTCTAATGGCATCATAATTTTGCTCGATTTTTAAAGCTCTTGTCCATCTATTGAAATTACTCTGTTTGATCCTTTCAAACTCAATGTAGGTTTGACCAGGGTCCCTCTTTAGATTCCTGAAACGTTGTCTATAGGCTTCTGGTATACGATCATATGCACTTAAAATGGCTTCCATCACCTTCTCATACTCCCCAGATACCTCCTCTGACAGTGATGTGAATACCTTACTAGCTCTACCTACAAGTTTTTTTTGGATCAACAAAACCCACATTGCCACTGGCAACTGCATTTGCTAAGCCACTTTTTCAAATGAGATGAGAAAGGCTTCCACGTCCTTCTCATCAAATTTAGGCAATGCTTAAACATAGTTAAACAGTTTCTCACTGGGCTTCTGACTATCAGGGGCTTGCTCATCCTCACTCTCTTCCTCACTAAGCCTAACCTCAGCCTTTATCTCCAGCCTTTTAAGCTGACTTTCCTTTTTAAGTGTCAGTTTTTGAAGTTCAAACACTCTCTTTTTCCTTCTCTGCTTTCTCTTTTTCCCTCTCTTCTGCTTCTAATCGTAACTCAAACTGATTCATTTCTACTGCTCTTTCCTTATCTCTCACCTCTAACTCAAGCTGCTTCATTTGCAATTGAATTCTTGCCATCTCTCTAGATTCTGAGGGTTTCTCCAGCAAGTTTAAATGCTGAGCTCCTTCTGTAATTATCTCTCTTTTCCTCACAGAAGCAGGCAGCTCCAATTCCAGCTTCTCTGCCAATGGTCTTATCCACTTTTTGCAAAACTTCCAAAGTCACTCCAGCCACATCCAGAAAACTTTTGGCAACTTAAAGAACCATTTCGATCCCAAGCTTTGTCTACCCAAACAAATCAACACCCGAAATAAAAACATTAGCACCTACCACTCGCTGTTTAAAATCCCGCAAAAAGCCTCCAATCTGTTATGGACTAAACCAAACCACTCAAAACATTCTTATGCAGGCAGCTCAGACCATAACTTTGCAATTTGTTTTAGTAAGTATACAGTGAAAATTACCTGGATTAAGTTAGTTAGGTTGACTAGTAGATTTTAAAGCAGACAAAAATGTATTCATAAAATTACACAATGCAACACAAAAAACAAAGAGCCCCTACAGAATACAGCCTATCCAACAAGACTTACTTATGCTGTTCCAAATATACACAACAGTCACAATAAGCAAACTCCCTTTAAAAACCAGTATGAATGGAACACATGCTTACAGATTGAAGTTGAAGAGCAGAAAAGAGAGAGAGAGTTTCCACACAGCTCCCTGTTGAACTTCCAACCTGTTCAAGACAGAACTAAAACTGCTCAGCTCAGCTAGAGAGCTGACCATTCCCCTTTCATTATACAGATCGCTTCTAAACCATTACCACTTTGGCCTGAATCTCATCTGTTTACATATAAACAAAAGGCCTCTCAAAATCTTTTTCATCACTGTACCAAACCAGACTGATCGGAGCCCAGCTCATCCCAGTTTATTACCCCTCTGAAAAATATTTAGGACAGAGTCTCCTTGAGCCAAGGACCAGCTTTTAGAAAAAAAAGGGACTAGCTTTGTGACAGTAATCGATCTATGGAATTCTTTATTGGAAATTGCTGTCGAAGCTGGGTTGTTAAGGATATTCAAGGCTGAGATAAATTGATTAAAAATCTGGATAGGTTTATGGGATAAGACAGGGAAGTAGAATTGAGGATTATCAGATCAACCATGAACAACAAAGCAGACTAATAGACCAAATGGCCTATTTCTAGTCCAAGATTATATGGTCTTAAGATTTTACATGGCAAGAAATATCACAAAACTTTGCAGCAAAAACTGTCTGAAAATCTCAAAGCAACAGGCACTTAGCCAAAAAGCTATGAAATTGTGCTCATCAAAGCTGTGAACTAAACCTTACTAAAGGAAAAAGAGGTTGACTAGGAGCTGAATATTACTTAAATTGAGAAAGACTAGAGAAAGCAACAGCACAGAAGAATTTGGAAGTCATTGTTTATGAATCACAAAAAACCAGCATCCAAGTTCAATGGGTAATAGGGAATGTAGGCCTTTATTTCAAAGAAAAT
This sequence comes from Chiloscyllium plagiosum, assembly GCF_004010195.1. Lineage (NCBI taxonomy): Eukaryota > Metazoa > Chordata > Chondrichthyes > Orectolobiformes > Hemiscylliidae > Chiloscyllium > Chiloscyllium plagiosum. The sequence goes on from NW_025212015.1 coordinate 2,923, forward strand.
GGAATATAAAAATAGCAAGGTTTTGCTATATCCATACAAAGCTAGTCAGATCACAGCTGGAACACTGTGAACAGTTTTAGGCCTTTTATCTCATAAAAGACATACTGGCATTGGTGGCAGTCAGAGAAGGTTCACCAGGCTGATACCGACTGTGAATTTTTGAACATCTCTAACCAAGAGAATTGTGAATACTCCATCGATTACTGTCTCTAAAGCTCATATTGAAAGATTTGTTTGCCTCTCAGGGAGTCAAAGGATATGAGAAGCTGGTCGGGGAAGTGAAATTGAAACCCAAACTCAACCATGAATAATGGAGCAAACACAATAAGCCAGGTGGTCTACTTCTAGTCATATTTATTGTGTTCTCAATGTAAGCTCAAGGAACAGCACGTCATTTGACTAGGCACTTGACTGGGTGCAGAATTCTAAAATCTACATCAAGTTCAACAATTTCTGGCCCATAGGTCTCCTTTCTCATTGGAGATAGATGACTGATGGTGGGCGAGGAGTGAGTTTCACAGTAAGCTCTGAAGTAGACAAGAGGTGACTTGCACTTCTGCATTGAGGGAGGGTAGATAGGGAGAAACTATTCTCTTTCCTGGAATGATCAAGAATGAGAAAAAGCTAAGTTACAGTGATTGCCAAAGGAAGCAAATGTAAAACCATATAATGTAGGTTTTCAAGCAGCAAATGGTTAGAATCTGGATGGCACTTCCTGGCTGTAGATTTTCAGAAAAAAATTACATAATTATCCAAAGAGGAAAGATTTGCAGGGCTATTGGGCAAAGATGGGGGAATTGCACTTGCAGAGAACTGACAGACACAATGTCCAAATAGCCTTCTTCTGTGCAGTAACCAGCTGACAATTCAATGATTTTAAGAGGCCCATTCAGCAGGAGTCTGGTGCAAATGCCAATATAGAACACATTTGGGTGGGCTTGAATTGTAGCATTCACTCTTTAAAAAACAACAGGAAGATGAGCAAGATTAGCCCTGGTTTTGAACCAAGCTATTTTCTTTCCAAGAAAATGCTCTAACTTCAAATACAGTCTTAACTGATGAGTTGGTTGAGATGAGAAACACAATGTGGTGAAGTGTAGGGGAGACCCTGCATTCCAGCACTCCAACAGAACGTTGTTTTTAATCTAAAGACATCTGGAGACTTCAATGCCATGAGTAATTTGGCACGCTTACAACCTTTGTGTTTTACATCATCATGTTTTATATCTTTAATATCTTTCACTCGGAAGATACCATCAATTTCTTCTTCTTCCAGAACAATCTTTCTTGCTTATACCATTAGTACTAGCACAGCTATACATACCAATGTAACATAAATAAGCTTGGTAGAATACCAATCATGTTAACAATAATTTGTTACATATAAAGAACATGGAAACATAGCTATGGGAGTAGCTATTCAGTCTGGTGAGCTATTGATACATCAACAGCTACAGGTTCTGAAATGGTCATCTTGGTATCCATCCATTAGCTCTTGCTCCATTGCCCATCCCATAGTATTGTTTATTTGCTTTGCAGCTCACTTAATATTGAGGTATTATCAAATATTTATTTTGAGAGTACTAATGCAATTGAGTAACTAGCTTTTAACAGGTATTCAAGTTGCCAATATGGGGTGAGGCCTCTTCTGGAGTACTGTGTCCAGTTCTGGTCACTCTATAATGGGAATGACATTATTAAACTAGAGAGGCTTCAGAAGAGATTTCCCATGTTGTTGCTAGGCATGGACGGTTTGAGTTACAAGGAAAGGCTGGATAGATTGGGACTTTTTCACTGGAGGTTGAGAGGTGACCTTCTAAAGGTTTATAAAATCATGAAGGGTATAGATAGGGTTAATGGTAGGTGTCCTTTCCTTAAGGTGGGGGATTTCAAAACCGTGGCATATTTTTCTAGGTGAGAGGAGAGGGATTTAAAAAAAGACATGAGGGGAATTTTCTTTGCACACAAAGCGTGGTTTACTTGTGGACTGAACTTCCTGAGGAAGTGGTGGAGGAGGGCACAGTTATAACATTTATAAGACACTTAGATGAGAACATAATTAAGAAAGGTTTGGAGCGACATGGGTCAGAAGCAGACAGGTGGGACTAGTTTAACTTGGGATAGACTGTTTGGACCGAAGGGTCTATTTCTATGCTGTTTGACTCTATGACTCTATGTTTTTGCAGCATCATCTTTGGTGGGATTATGTTACAATGACATTCAGTACCTCAAACACCCAAGGGCATTTTAATACCAAAATATGTTTTTTTCTTTTAAAGAGAACTGCTAAGGAGATAAAAATAACTGCAGGTGCAAATTTAGTGGCTAGCTGATAAAAGAAACTGTGTGGAGCAACAGAATGCAACACCTAAAAGTTTCAAAGAAACTTCAGATAGAGAGAAGGCGACCTGTGATAATCAGGGGGATATCTATTCACCACACCCTTCCACCCATCCATTCAGTAGACAGCCACCTCTTGCAGTTATTTTCATGGCTTCACCTTCCAGGAATATACAAAATAAAGACTAAAGGAGAGGTTCAAAACTCAGATGTATATTCTTATTAGGCTGCTGTGGTCAAGGTTATTTCTAGTATGCTGTGGAACTCACATTTTGAGAACAGCCAGTAGGCACACACTGCACCGCAGGTAAAGAAAGGAAAATATTCTATCAATCTGAAAGCTGCAAACCAGATTTAAAAAGGAATCAAGACAATGGAGTTTCAATCAATTTTCTAAATTTAGAACCTCAAAAACAAAGCACAAAAATTTAGATTAATTTAGGATATCTGGTCAGCATGGACGAATTGGATAGAAGGGTCTGTTTCCATGCTGTACATCTCTATGACTCTATGACATTACCCGCAATCACTCACTAACAAAGTATATCCACCTAGGAAATACTGTATCACTTGTTCATGCATTCTGTGGGTCTCTGTGTGGCTGATGAACTTGATCCCAGACTTCCATCTCTGACCACACATTTGGCAGGTGTTTCCAGGAAGTGCAATTGGTTCTTTGCATTGAAATCACAGACATGTTGTAATTTTTTTTAAATTTAAGTAAGCCTGGTTAAATTAGTTCCTTTCTGTTTTTATTCATTGATAAGATAGAGGTGTGATTGACTCAGCCAGCATTTACTCACCATCCATAGTTGCCCTTAAGAAGGTAGTGGTAGGGCTGCTTTCTTGAGCCACTGCAGTCCACCTGATATAGATAGACCCTTCATATCATTAGGAAGTGAATGCCAAGTTTTTGATCTAACAACACTGAGGGAACAGTAATATGCTTCTAAGCCAGGATGGTGGGTGCATAAGTTAGAGTTATACATAAGAGTCATAGAGATGTACAGCATGGTTCAACTCGTCCATGCTGACCAGGTATCCTGAACTAATCGAGTAACTTTTGCCAGCACTTGGCCCATATCCCTCTAAACCCTTCCTATTCATATATACATCCAAATGCCTTTTAAATGTCGTAATTGTACCAGCTCCAACACTTCCTCTAGCAGTTCATTACAAACATGCACCACCCTCTGTGTGAAAAAGTTGCCCTTTAGGTCCCTTTTAAATTTTTCCCCTCTCACCCTAAACCTATGCCCTCCAGTTCTGGACTCCCCCACCCCAGGGAAAAGACTTTGTCTACTTAACCTATCCATGTTCTTCATGATTTTATAAATCTCTATAAGGTCACCCTTACAGGTCACCCTCCAGGTAAAACAGTCCCAGCTTATTCAGCCTTTCCCTACAGCTCAAATGCTCCAACCCTGGCAGCATCCTTGTAAATCCTTTCTGAATCCTTTCAAGGTATACAACATCCTTCTGATGGCAGGGAGACCAGAATTGCACGCAATATTCCAACAGTGGCCTAACCAATGTCCTGTACAACCACAACATGACCTCCCAACTCCTGTACTCAATGCTCTGACCAATAAAGGAAAGCATACCAAACGCCTTCTTCAGTATCCTGTATACCCAAAACTCCACTTTCAACGAACAACGAACTATGAATCTGCACTCAAGGTCTCTTTGTTCAGCAACACTCCCCAGGACGTTACTATTAACTGTATAAGTCCTGCCCTGATTTGCCTTTCCAAAATGTAACACCTCACAGTTATCTAAATTAAACTCCATCTGCCACTCCTCAGCCCATTGGCCAATTTGATCAAGATCCCATTGAACTCTGAGGTAACCTTCTTCACTGTCTACTACACCTCCAATTTTGGGGTCATCTGCAAACTTACTAACTATATCACCTACGTTCACATCAACATCATTTATATAAATGACAAAAAGCAAGTGATCCAACATCAATCCTTGTGGCACACCATTGGTCACAGGCCACCAGTCTGAAAGGCAACCCTCCACCAACTTCACGCCAGTTCTGTATCCAAATGGCTAGTTGTCCCTGTTTTCCATGTGATCTAGCCTTGCTAATTAGTCTACAATGAGGAACCTTGCCTTACTGAAGTCCATATAGATCACGTCCACTCTGCCCTCATCAATTCATTTGATCTGAAGAAAGATACTCACAAGGGAAGGAATCCTTTTAAAATTAACCTTCTTGCAACCAACTGACGGGGCAGGAGAATAAGGAAGGGAAGCTAATTCATCCCTCTGCACCTAGGAGCTTAACAGTTAACTTTTAAATGTTTTATCTCTCCAACATGGATTTTTTGAGGCTCTTAAGATTAGAATTTCACTCAAAAGCTAACACACCTGAAAATTTCAAAGGGTTTGGCCAACAGTTTACAGATGGAAACTATGGCCAATGAAACAGATAGAGAAGCTTTAGAGAGATTATGGGCGGCACGATGGCACAGTGGTTAGCACTGCTGCCTCACAGCGCCAGAGACCTGGGTTCAATTCCCACCTCAGGCGACTGACTGTGTGGAGTTTGCACATTCTCCCCGTGTCTGCGTGGGTTTCCTCCGGGTGCTCCGGTTTCCTCCCACAGTCCAAAGATGTGCAGGTCAGGTGAATTGGCCATGCTAAATTGCCCGTAGTGTTAGGGAAGGGGTAAATGTAAGGGTTTGGGTGGGTTGAGCTTTGGCGGGGCGGTGTGGACTTGTTGGGCCGAAGGGCCTGTTTCCACACTGTAATGTAATCTAATCTAATCTAGTAGTAATTGGAATTTCAAGAAAGAGAGACAGAGAGAAGGGAAAGAGAAGAAAGAGCAAGAATTGAATAGACAGTGTTTCAAGAAAAACTGTGTGAAAGGGAGTTTGCATTAAAACACCACTCAAGTGGTGGAGAGAGAACACCAGTGGCTCAGATTTGAAGGTGAGGGTAGTCAATTTTTCATGTAATTTCTAATTTTGAGGTGGCAGAGGTGGAAGCATTTTTCATCTCATTTGAGCGGGTGGCACAGTAGCGAAAGTGGCCAGTCCTACATTGGTCCTTATTACTAAAAGTGAGCCCTCAGGGAAGATTAGATTCCCTACAGTGCAGAAACAGGTCCTTCAGCCCAACCAATCCACACGGACCCTCCGAAGAGTAATCCACCTAGACCCATTTCTCTCTGACTAATGCACGTAGCACAATTTAGCATTGCCAATTCATCTAACCTGCATACCTTTGGACTGTGGAAGGAAACTGGAGTACCCGGAGGAAACCCACGCAGACACGGGGAGAATGTGCAAACGCCACACAGATAGTCGCTTGGGCTGGAATCGAACCCAGAACCCTGGTGATGCGAGGCCAGGGTCCTTGGGTCCAATGAGAACAGACCCAAGTCTCTCAGCCTTTCCTCATAAGACCTTCCCTCCAGACCAGGCAACATCCTGGTAGATCTCCTCTGCACTTTTTCCAATGCTTCCACATCCTTTCCCAAAATATGGGGACCAGAACTGTATACAATATTCCAAGTGTGGCCGCACCAGCATTTTGTATAGTTGCAGCATGATATTGAGGTTCCGGAACTCAATCCCTCTACCGATGAAACCTAACACACCATATGCCTTTTTAACAGCACTATCCACCTGGGTGGTAACTTTCAGGGATCTATGTACATGGACTCCAACATCCCTCTGCACATCCACACTATCAAGAATCTTTCCATTGACCTAGTACTCTGCCTTCCTGTTATTCTTCCCAAAGTGCATCACCTCATATTTAGCTGCATTGAACTCCATTTGACACCTCTCAGCCCAATTTTGCAGTTTATCCAAGTCCCCCTGTAACCTGTAACACTCTTTCAAACTGTCCACTACTCCACCAACTTTAGTGTCATCTGCCTACGTCTAAGTCATTTATAAAAATGACAAACAGCAGTGGTCCCAAAACAGATGCTTGTGGCACACCGCTAGTAACCGCACTCCAGACTGAATATTTTCCATCAACCACCACTCGCTGCCTTCTTTCAGAAAGCCAGTTTCTAATCCAAACTGCTAAATCACCCTCAATTTCCTGCCTCTGCATTTTCTCCATCAGCCTACCATGTGGAATCTTATCAAAGGCTTTACTGAAGTCCATGTACACCACATCAACCGCCCTATCCTCATCCACATGCTTGGTAACCTTCTCAAAAAACTCAATGAGGTTTGTGAGACATGACCTGCCCTTGACGAAATCATGTTGACTATCTGAAATCAAATCATTGCTTGCGAGATGATTATAAATCTTACCTCTTATAATCCTTTCCTACACCAGAAGTAAGGCTCACTGGTCTATAATTACCTGAGTCATCTCTGCTGCCCTTCTTAAACAAGGGCACAACATTTGCAATCCTCCAATCCTCTGGTACTAAACCTGTAGACAATGACAACTCAAATATCAAAGCCAAAGGCTCTGCTATTTCCTCCCTAGCTTCCCAGAGAATCCTCGGATAAATCCCATCTAGCCCAGGGGACTTGTCTACTTTCACTACTTCTAGAATTGATAACCCCTGTTTGTAACTAACCTCGATCCTTTCTAGTCCAGTATCTCATACCTCATTCTTCTCCCCTACAATATTTTCCTTTTCCTGAGTGAACACCGATGAGAAATGTTCAATTAGCACCTCTCCGATCTCGACAGGGTCCACACTCAATTTCCCACTTCTTTCTTTGATTGGCCCTATTCCTACCCTAATCATCCTTTTATTCCTCACATACCTATAGAAAGCTTTAGGGTTCTCCTTTATTCTATTTGCTAAAGACTGCTCATGTCCTCTCTTTGCACTTCTTAACTCTCTCTTTAAATCCTTCCTCGCTGATCTGTAACTCTCCATCGCCTCATCTGAACCATCTTGACTCAACAACACATAAGCCTCCTTCTTCTTCTTAACAAGAGATGCAATTTCTGTTGTAAACCACGGTTCCCTTACCTTATCACTTCCTCCCTGCCTGACAGGTACATACCTATCAAGGACACGCAATATCTGTTCCTTAAACCAGCTCCACATTTCGATTGTCTGCATCCCCTGCATTTTGCTACCCCATTCTATGCCTCCTAAGTCTTGCCTAATCGCATTATAATTGCCCTTGCCCCATCGATAACTCTTGACTTGTGGCATGTACCTATCCCTTTCTATCGTTAAACTAAACGTAGCTGAATTATGGTCACTCTCCCCAAAGTGCTCACCTACAACTAAATCAAACACCTGGCCTAGTTCATTACCAAGCACCAGATCCGGTGTGACCTCTCCTATTGTTGGCCCTTCGACATACTGTGTCAGGAAACCCTCCTGTACACATTGGACAAAAATTGATCCATTCGACATACTAGAGTTATAGCATTTCCAGTCAATGTTGGGGAAGTTAAAGACTCCATAATGGCCAACCTGTTCCTTTCACTCATATTCAGAATAATTTTGCTAAGCTTCTCTTCCACCTATCTGGAACTCTGAGGAGGCCAACAAAAAACTCCAAGCAGTGTGACCTCTCCTCTCCTGTTTCTAAGCTCAGCCCACACTACCTCAGCAGACGAGTCCTCATCAAATGTTCTCTCAGCCACCATTATACTATCCTTGACTAAAAAGGCCTTCCCCTCTTTTACCACCTTGCCTGTTCTTAATGAAAGATCTAAACCCTGGAACCTGCAACATCCATTCCTCACCTTGCTCTATCCATGTCTCCGAAATGGCCACAACATCGAAGTCCCACGTATCTATCCATGCTGCAAGCTCATCTACCTTATTTTGTATCCAAACAAAAGGTAGTCACATTTCCCCAGGTTGAGACAAGGAAGCCTGTAGTGATACAGAGGGACATTGAATCCAGACAAGAAATACTGCTGGGAAATGCACAAGCTTCCTCCTGGAGAGTAAGTTCCAAGTTGTCAAGACTAGTGACCATGGGAATCATCTCTACTCTACCTGAGGACAGGGTTAACCTGCTCTCTGGCAATGACCTGGCAGGATCAAAGTCAATAATATCCCCAGTGGACTCTGAGAAGTCCATTCAAGTCAGGAAGACAAAACCAGTGCAAGAGAAAATGCCTGGCACTTTCCCTGACTGTGGTGACATGGTCTATGGCTGAGCTTGTCTATTTATTGGGACAGAAATTGGGAATCAGCTGGAACTCAACTCAGCTGGAAGCTGCATTCATAGCATAGGTAGAAAAGACTACATTGCTGGCAGGATCCTGGACACCCACGTGATGGAAATCCTGACCTTCATAACTCCAAATGGGTTATATCATGCTGAGTCATGCCATTTGGGTTCCTTAATGCCCCAGACACTTTTCAAAGGCTTATCTAATGGTGTAGTGCACCTAGCCCAACTACCAGTGTTTGGCAGCACTTGGGAAATGCCCTTGGAGCAACTAAAAGTCCTATTTAAAGTTGCCATTGATGAAAATTGACATCAGTGACTATTCTCCTTCTTGATGTGGAGGTGTTGGTGTTGAACTAGGGTGGAAAAAGTTAAAAATCTCACAACACCAGGTTATAGTCCAAATAAGGAGAAAGTGAGGACTGCAAATGCTGGAGATCAGAGTCAAGAATATGGTGCTGGAAAAGCACAGCTGGTCAGGCAGCATCTGAGAAGCAGGAGAATCGACGTTTGGGGCATAAGCCCTTCATCAGGAAGCATCCTGCTCCTCAGATGCTGCCTGACCTGCTGTACTTTTCCAGCACCATACTCTTTGACTATAGTCCAAATAAACCTGCTGGACTATAACCTGGTGCTGTGTGATTTTTAAATTTGGTCTCCTTCAGGAAGAGAAATCCAAAATACTTCAGGTACTTGTACAAAAATCTAAATAAACATCAATACCAACAGTCCACAATTGAGAAGGAAGCCCTCAGTTTATTACTTGTTATCACAAAATTTGAGATGTATGTCTGAAAAGGGTAATGAGAGATGAGTGTTTATATTGACAACAACCTGTTAACATCTGTGAAAGTTTAAGACCCAGATGCCAGGTTATGCTGTTGGAGTTCTTCCTCTTTCAATTATGCTACTTAAAAATCACCTCTATTGCTGGGAAGTCAAATTTACTTTCAGTCACCATGTCCAGAACTTAAAGAGATCCAGTTGGAAAATTAATTTTGACTCCAGAGGAATGAATATGTGTGTGAGTGCATCTGTTGTTTTATATAATTTCAAGGCTTTTTTGCCCTTTGTAATGAAAGGACAATGGATCTCATTTCAGTTATCTGGCAGGGGAAGTGTAATGATGATAGCTCAGAACCTCAAAATCCTTGAGGGCATTTTAAGCCTTAATTCCAAAGTGTGTTTTTGAAAAGAGGACCACTGCAGAAACAAAAGGACCTGCACTGTAAATTCAATGGCTGGTGGGCAAAAATTCTTCATGGGATCGATTGAATGTAATACCTAAAATGTGTCAAGGAAACTTCAAGTGGACAGAGAGAGCACCCTGAGATAATGAGAGGCTGACTATCCATCCCCAAACCATTCAACTGAAAGCCCCCCTTTTGCATACATTTCATGTTTCTCCTTTCAACAAGCCTGTGTACTATTAATTGACTGCTGTGGACTAGAATGTGCCTAGTATGTACAGAAATAACAGTTTCAAAACAGTTTCAGAACTCCTGCATTGCAGGTAAAGAAAGGAAGAATAGTCATTACTCAGTGATGCAAACCAGTTAAAAAAAAAACAAGCAGCTTATAAAACCAAAAAATCCAAAAGTCAAATGTTCAACTCCCAACATCAATACCACCAGTGCAATCCAATAACAGCTACAATGTCATTTTATCTGCTCATCAGAAACAATTCAGAGACTGATCCATATGTTTTTTTGCTTTTTTGGGACTCAAGCAGCTTAAAAATAAAAGGTATGTGTGTTGCATTAGTATTTCCTCATGCTTTTTTAATTACTAAACTTTCTTGTTACTTCAATAAAGCCTCATAAAATATTGCTCATGTGGTTTGGAGAGTGGTATCCACAAAGGAAGACATTTTTACAAAACTAAACTTGTTTCAACCAACCAATCAAAGCAGTGAGTGAATAAAGAAGTTGAGCCAATTTACCCCTCCTTGTTTGGGTGTTTAATGGTTAGGTGTATCTACCTGAAACTTTCTGGAGTGTCAGGGGTTCTGTTCACTCTAAGAGCTGGCTGTGAGGGAGCTGGATCAGTGTGGAGTGAAGGTCCCTTCTCTTTAATGAGAAGAGGAGACTGATTTTCGTTGGTGTCTTTATATTAAGGAGAAAGGGGTTATTTTGAAGTTCTTTGTTTCTTCTTTATTGTTTATTGAGATTATCTGTTTGTTTTCTGGCTTTTCTAAGGAAAAAACTCTATCTGAAACTGCAACATTTGGGGAACATCATCTGGGGTCTAACTGTAACAATAGAAATGTTAGGGTACCTTTATTCAGTCCCTGTATAGTCGGTTTTGCTCATGGAATATGAAACACAGCTTTGAACCACTATTCAAAATACCTGTGTATTAATTGCTGAGGGAGATTTGAATGAGTCAATTGGCTTTCTACCTAGTATTGAGGGAGATTAAGTTGTGTGATTAAAGTCAATTGGAAGTGGAGTAAGGTCTGCTTCTCCTTTAAGATGATCCAAGTTCTTTAAAATCCATTTTAAAAATTTATAAATCCAAAAAATATTTTATAACTGAATTGATACTACAGTATTCACCATGATACAGTCAAAAATTTTCAAGAGTGGGGAATAGATTGCAATGGTTAGTTTTACAACCATAAATGAAAATTGTAAATGTTTGTATGGTGTGATTAGTCATCATCCACATATGGCATTCCTCTCCATTAGAAAGAGACAGTTCATTACATAACTCAAGGAGCAACATTAAGCCTAGGAATGTCTCCATGAACTGCCACAATCATGCATCGTTGTTGGCATCTTTCCAGACCACACTCTAGCCATCCAACCAAGTGAGCTTACCAACACCCATGGACAGCTGAATAGATGAATATACAGCTACTTCTACAAGTACACAGTATGGAAATTTGAGACATAAACAAAGGTTGGTACTAGAAGACACTGAAAGTTAGGAATTCTAGATTCAGGAACATTTAGTGTCAACCGATGCAAAATTGTGATCAGTAGCTCCATTGTTTTATTGCTATGGTTGCTCTCTGGTGAGCAAAATGGTATTTTGATTTGACATGATTTGATTAATTATTGTCACATGTACCTAAATACAGTGAAAAGTTTTGTTATGTGTGCAGTACAGGCAGATCATAACATACAAAAGATCATAAGGTGATAGAACAGAGCAAGGAATGCAAAGTTACGGCTGCAAAGAGAATGCACAAAAAGCACAATCAACATTAGATTTGAAATTTGAGAGGCCAATTCAGAAGTCTAATAACAGCAGTGAAGAAGCTGATCTTGAACCTGCTCGTAAGTGTGTTTAAGCTTTTGCACCTTCTAACTGATGGAAGAGGTTGGAAGAGATTATAACAGAGGTGGAAGGAGTCGATGATATTGGCTGCATATGAGGCATCAAGAAGTGTAGATGGAGTCAATGGATGGAAGGTTTGCTTGCGTATTGGACTGGGCTGTGTTTACAACTTTCTGTAGTTTCTTGTAGTCCTGGACAAAGCAGTTGCCGTACCAAGCCGTGATGGAGTAGAATGCTTTCAGATCGAATACTTTCTATGGTGCATCTGTAAAAGTTGTTGAAAGTACTTAAGGACATGCTGAATTTCCTTAGCCTCTTGAGAAAGAAGAGGCATTGTTGTGCTTTCTTGACTGTCACATAAACTTGAGTGGTCCAGGTCAGACTGCTGGAGATCGTCACTCTTAAGAACCCAACGATCTCGATCCTCTCCATCTCAGCTCCATTGATGTAGATAGGGACGTACCTTTCTCCTTGTTTCCTGAAGTCAATGATTAGCTGTTTAGTTTTATTGACATTGAGGGAGGGATTGTTATCTTTGCACCACATCACCAAGCACTCTATCTCTTTCCCGTATTCTGTAATATTTGCAGTACACACCCACTTTCAGCCAAGATATAATAATTTTGAGAGTATTAGTGTATGTGTTGTGTTAAGGACCAAACCAAACCCTCTCAAAATATCTGAAGTAGATAGCCTAGACCCTAACTTTTCTATCTTAAAGGCAAGTGTCATGCATTGTATTCCAGAAGTAATTCAATTGGTCAAGTTACCAGATTTGAAGGAAAACACACTTTATTCAAACACTATAATTAAAATACAACAAAAGAAAGAAGAAATTGGAATAACTGAACTCTATTGGAAAACTTAACAGAATAACAGATTATTTAATGACTAAACAGTAACTGTTCCAATCGAGTGACATCCCATAAACACACCTGGCAAAAGGCAAATTCAGTAAAGCAGATTGTCTCAGATACAATTTTATCATCCAGCCAGAAAAGAATCACGAGCTTTTAGCTGTAACCAACAGAGGAGAAATAGCTTCCACACCCAACTTCAAGACCCCAGCAGCTGTTACTGAAAAGCTAAAACTGAATATCCTGATTCTGTGAGAGCTTCACCCCACCCATTCAGGTAGCATCTATTGTTCTAACTTTTAAAAATATCCAAAACGTCAGAAACTGTTTACTGGATCTGAACAAAATGCTCAGTATCTCTTTCTCAACCTCTATTCTTAAAAACCCAGGACAAAATACACCTCTTAAATCCATAGTATTGTCACAGCAGTAAACAACTGCTGGCAATATGCAGAGCAGAGAGATCATAATATTCATGAACTGATTTGATGCCAGGGTACCATTTTGGAGTTCAATGCTTCTGCTCATGCCCTGTCTTAACCTTGCACACCTTCTGCATTTAGTCGCTGAATGGAATGCCTGCTAGTGCAATTTACAGGTATCATTCATGACTTACAGGTTACTTATTGCTTGATAACAGTTGCATTAAGTTGACAATTAGAACATAGAACAGTACAGCACAGAATAGGCCCTTCAGCCCACGATGTTGTACAGACCAATTTCTTGGTGCTTTCTTGTAGTTATTTAAATTCCAAAAATTCACAAGGCTTGTGTGATACACTCTAAAGGAAATTTCGCTGACCTCAAGGCTTCTGCACAAACCAATTGCTCCCAACCATCCCTCTTTGTATACAGCAGGATTTGGAACATGAACAGAGTCCATGCAGAGCAAAAACAATCTATTAGATGTGGGAAGGGCAGGAGTTGAAGGATAAGAAATAGGGCATTCGGCAGTCAGTCACATCCTTCTAGGCAGTTCTGGGAATAATTCTCCTAGCTGCATATTGGCTTGGATCAATACTCAATGTCTGTGCTTCGCCAGTAAGAATGTCCACACTGAAATTTACTATTTAGCTGCAGCCTTAATTATAATCGTAGAACCCCTACAGTGGAGAAACAGTCCCCTTGGCCCAACATGTCCACACTGACCCTCTGAAGAGCAACCTACCCAGACTCATTCCCCTACCCTATTATGGTACATTTACCCCTGCCTAATGCTAACCCACATATCCCTGAACAGTATGGACAATTTAGCATGGTCAATTCACCTAACCTGCACATCTTTGGATTGTGGGAGGAAACTAGAGCACCCAGAGGAAACCCACACAGACATGGGGAGAAAGTGCAATCTCTACATAGACAGTTGCCCGAGGCTGAAATTGAACCCAGGTCCCTGGCACTGTGAGGCAGCACTGCTAACCATTGAGCCACTGTGCTTATTCTCAGACGATTTCTCAAAGTTGTGGAATAATAGATCAAACTTTTAAATTTTGTACATTGGCTTGCACTAGTACAAACTATATGATGTAAAGACAGGGATCATTTACTCAAATTGGGAAAATAATTTTGAGGAAAAAATATGGCCTGGCTCCTAGCCTTTTATTTTATGCTACAATTCTTCATGTACCTCTACTGAACAGAGCTGTCATGGATACAGCTTAAGATTCAAATGTGCTCGAGTTTAAAGCTGAATCGCAGCTTTTATTTGCAGTAAGCTTTGGCTGTGGAATTGTGGCAATGTCATATCTTTTAATTTGTGTTTACTTTTGTAATTATCTCAGAAAAATGGAGATTGTTATATTAGTGGCTGTGAAGGTGACCATAATAATTAGCTTTTTTGTACAAACTCCTTCCAGGCTAGAGCAAGAGTTATTTGCTCCATTTCACATCCATTGTTACATCAGGGGGATCACTGACATTCACTGCTCATTGAAAATTAACTACATTTCATTCCTCTTGCCAGCTAGAAACAAGTGAACAATAGCATCACTTAAGATAACAAGGTGTCACATACGGACGGCATATACATTGCTCAAGAGCACAATATATCAACCCTACCTTATGACTCAAACAAAAAGAATTCCGCTTTCTTAGTGGCCAACTGGTGTATGACAATAGGGAGTGAATCAATGTCCAATTTCCAGGAATTAACCTTTCGTGCTGCAATATTTAAGCTACTGCAATAAACGGTGGCTCCTGAGCAACAAGCGCTACTGGCTGATGATTTGACTGATGACAGACAGTTATACATTGTGCTCAGCATGCATTGAATGAATGCAGTGTGTGTGTTCCCAGCTCAGATGATCCTTTCTGATCAAGATTCTCTAAGTGACATGCTTTTGATCAAAGCATAAGAAACACACGTTTGTTTTGATAAATCCCATCTGTCGAATCACAGGTTTTGAACTACCATAGAACCATGGACTCTCTACAGTGTGGAACCAGGACATTTGGCCCATCAGTCCACACCGACTCTCCAATGAGCATCCCACCCAGACCCATCCCCACTACCCTACCCCTATAACTCTGCATTTCCCATGGCTAATCCACCTAGCCTGCACATCCCTGGATCATGGTGAAAGTGGTCCTTGCTGAACAGTTTCAGGAGAAACCAAGGCCCTTATGCTGAGAACTTGCACTGTTGGGACTCAGAATAAATCCATCTTACACTTTTGAAGAGACACAAGTAATTCTGTATGTTGCTAAGGAGTATTCCTTTTATAGATTAAGTGGCAAACTAATCAGCTTATAAACTCACCAAATGAGGAGGGTACTGCCTGGTTCCAGGGATCACCATTTGCTAAATACAGTTAAAACCTACTAACTCTGCGCACTTGCCAGATCTCATTATTGTTAATCTTAACAAAAGTCTATTAAACTTAACTTTAAAACTAACATTTTATCTACCATTTTTGCATGTCTTTCAAATTTCACTCCTCGAGATTAAAGGTTCTAATATTTAGGCTCTGCTCCCAATTCCAAGGTTTCCAGCAGAAATAGTTTCTTTCTATCTTTTCTGCACCCTTTTAAATTTTGAAAACTTAATTTAAGTCACTCTAAAACCTAGGGGGAACATAACTTTAGTTTGTGAAATCTCTTTATAAGTTAATGTTTGGAGTCCAGAATTCCATATCTATATTTGCACTCCTTTCAAGGCTAATACATCTTTCCTCAGGCTTGGTAGTTTAAACATTTCACAATGCTCCAGCTTTGTATAACTAAAGCTTGACTTCCACCAGTGCAATCTAGTCCTTCTTGCAGCCTGCAGACATAGGATATTGCTTCACATTTCCATTTGCTCCAACAAACACCTCCAGTACAGCATCCAAGAACTCTAAACCCAATTCTCCCCCTGTGTTCTGCAGATATTGAATATTTCACATGTCAAAGTCACTGCCTACATCATTGCTAGAACCTGATCCAATGATATTCACCTTTAGAAAATACAGGTTAGCTTCAAACATGGTCAGCTCACTTTAAGTAGTACGAGCCACTCACATATTAGCTCCATACACAGGCATCCAGCTAGACAACAGCTTATTTATTGTAATAAAGATTTTGAAATCACTTAAAGTTACAAGCCACCAAAGTTGGTGGGAACTATCAGATTAAGCCCCATCATGTTTTCACCTAGATTCAATATCCGGTGCCGTGTGAAAACACTGATAGTTTATCATGTTTTCGACAAGATGAAAAACTAACTTCCAATTTCTATAGAGTGAAAAAGTTAACTATTTTCTAAATGCATGTCATAGGTTTATTAGACCTAATGGATCAGAGAAAGTGGAAGTGTATTCGCACGGTGTTGGTTTTCTGATTGGAATGCTATAACAGGGACAATTGAGCATAAAACTGACACTAAATGAATTCAAATTAATTGTGTGAAGGTTTAAGGGATTAATGTAGTACAAACAGCTTAGTTGACTGTGCCCATTTTATTTAATCTAATGCATTTTGTAAAAAACGCAGTTCACACAGAATCCTGATCATAATTTTTGTCTTCAGCAACATGTAATGACATCAATTACCTGAATTTCTGTCTTAGTGTCAATTTGGTTGGTTTTTGTTATTTTGTGAGATGGATATTCCCAGAATCCAAAGTTATAGGAGATGCTTTGGATTGATTTTAGCCTGGATAGGAAAGAGTTAAAAAATTTACTAAAAGAGATCTCTCCTGCTTGAATCAGTTAGGCCAGATTAATATACCATAAAGTAGTTTAAAACCAATAATCTTAAACAGGTATGGATTTAAATAATCTGCAAAAGTCTTCTGTATTGTGGCACATTGCAAATAAATAGCATGTTAAATCCTGTGCCCAAATCAACCTTCATCTCAAATGGCAAAATACTTGGGTTGGATCCTCAGTTTGCAGCTCAGACATAAAACCAACATTGTAGATCACATATCCATTATATAAACTGTTTAATTCTATTGCCATTAATGTCAATGGAGATGATAATCAGGAGCTTTCAATACCAAATTGCCAACACACAATATCAATGCTTTAAACAATAGGCCATGTCTGAGTTGTGTTGGGTTTTATGGAGGATTTTTCACAGCGAGGCTAAGGGGATTTTTTCATGCCATATCTTATCAAACTTGCCTCATTGACAACCTAGCCTGCCTTGTGACATCTGTCATGTTAGATTCCAGCCCCATCTTATCACACATGATACCCAGAACAACTTATCATTGACTCAATATCAGCTGAAAAACCAGAATCGCTTCTGTGTGAGTCAACTTCAAAAGGTTAGTGTGCACTGGACAATCATTGACATTTTGAAGCTCAGTCAAGGACATTTCCCAGGAGATGCCAGAGAAGGGGAAGTTCGCACCACCATTTTCCGACTGAGACCTGAAGGGTCTCATCAAGGAGTGGTGCAAAGGAGAGGAGTCCTCTTCCTGAAGGATTGGCAGAGGAGGCCATTGACTCTGACCCTGGCAGGTTAGTCTTAGGTTGCTACCCGGGTCAGTGCCATCCCGATGTTCCAGAAGAATGGCCAGTAATCCAGAAGAAGTTCAATTATCTCCTTGGCTGTGCCAGAGGAAATGTGACACTATTCTCTGCCTCATCACACTCCCTATCTCTGCTACTATTGCCCCCTCCTTCATAAACATTATCCCACCTTCCTCCAAGCCTATAGCCCCAGTTCAAGGCTCATGCTTTGCCACTCTTATTATTGGCTGCAACATCTTTCCTCACCTGCTCTAAACAACACCCTCACCTCACACCATTGATCCCACATGCCCTCTGTACAGCCTACTCAGTTTCTCAGGACACCACCACCTATAGCTCACCTGTAGCAGGAATAACAGCTGCATCACCTGTCTTCACTGTATTCAATTCCTCCCTTTGTCTAATTACAGGAGCCAGCCCATAATTGGGCACACAGAGCCTGTATGAGTGGAGGGGTGTCTGACAATAGGCTCCTCACTCCCTATCCTAGTCCTCACAGAAGAAGATTAGGGCTGCTCCTGCAGGATGCTGGGACATCCATGTCCCACCAACCTAGTAAGTACCACTTTTAATTCCCCTCTGACATTAACCCTGCTGTCAGTGTTCTTCATTGCACACTGCTTCTAACAATTAGCCGAGAAGCTTTCTGTCTCTGTTGGCTTGCAGATATTGCCAGCATTTTGATCGCCATGGCAATGAAATAGCCAGCTCCTCCAGAAACCGCCTCCCAGGTTCCATTACCAAACCTCCAGGGCCAGCAGTATCCACTATGGAGCAGGCTCCCTCCACCTCTGCCATCGAAGAAGGAAGTACACTGAGACATAGTGGGAAGGAGAGGAAGAAGAAAACATATTGAGGGCACTTTGGTGGCACAGATGACAATACGTTGCTTTGCACTTTTTATATAAATGGCATTGTGTTAATCTTAAATTTAGTTGTTTGTGTTTCTGCATAGCTCTGAATGTAGCCGTGCCAGCATGAGGCATAACTTGTAACATGGGAGATCCTGAGGAATCATGTCTGTGTTGAGAACCTGCTGCACCATCTGTAAGAAAGATGAATAAGACATATATATATGCCATTGGCACTCACTTGACAAATTTCCTATTGTTTCCCTGACCTATATACTGGTGTGAATGAATTGGGCAGCAATGTCTGGGCCAGCAAAGTGTGCACTTAACAGAGATTAGGGGCAATGTGGGCCTGTGCAGTTGAGGCGTCTGTGTGCAATATTCTTTCCGTTTAAAGAGCTTCACATCTGTGGGGTTTGTGGAATCAGTCCCTCACAGGTCGAGACACATATCCCACCCACTCCAAGTGTGGGCACAGCCTTTGTCTTCCCTATTGCACATGCTAGATTGCCAGCATGATCAAAGGCAACAGGGAGTGCTCCATGGCTTCTGGCCTTACCTTGATGTGTCTGTGAGCACCCAAAGATCCAAATCTTCTTCTTGATAGCCCTTCCCTTAACCCCATATGCATCGCACCTCCCCATGTCCCCAACCAAACCATCTACATGAGCTCTTTCCCCCCAGATCTTGCGTATGAAGTGACCATTCCAGGTGTGGTCATACACTGTTTCCCCCCTTCATGATCAAATCTCATCCATCATGTGATACATTTTCCATCCATGTTTTACCATTGCACCCCCCCCCACTTCACAAATGTCATCTCACCTTCCCCCAAGCTTGTCGTCCCAGTCCCAATGAGTAACTGTCAAGTCTCATTCCCAGTCTAGCAGATCCCTTGTTTCCCTTTCTCTTAGTTTCTGTGGAAGTATTTGATGGCCTGACCATGGTCCACCCGTTGAGCATCTTAAATGGACAGCCTTGGGCTACAGGAGTCCAGACCCCGATTGTTCATCTCCTCGATCACATTTGCCCTAACCACAGACAGACAGCAATAGAGCTGTAGGGCCAAGTGTGACTCATTCGCTGGATTGCAGAGGCACGGATCCTCTGACGGAGAACACCAGGACTGGATGCCTGACAGCCACCAATCCCCTGGACTGGTAGGAGAGGCTGCCCTTGACTTACTGTATCAGGGCCTGTGCCCGAAACGTCGAATCTCCTGTTCCCTGGATGCTGCCTGACCTGCTGTGCTGTTCCAGCAATAAAGTTTCAACTTACTGTATCAGGATTCCCTGACTAACAATACATTCATGGACTTCAGTGGGAACTACTCCCAGAAGACTTTGAGACATAGCTGCTGGCTTTCTGGCCATGCAGTATGTTTATCACATAAACTGCTGGCACATGGTGAGATTGATGTAGCACACAGCTGTTCAGAAAGATGTCCAAATCCTTGACTGTGGACTGCTGACCAGATACATAAACTGTCTGGTTATATGACTGCAGTAATTGGCACAACACGGTAAGACAGGCCAAAGCATGGATATTGTGAACATGCAAATAAGCACTACATTGGCAAGCATATAGAGAGCAAACAGGCAGCTCTGACATGCAGCCCAGTCCAATGAATGAGGAGGTCCCTGTCCAAGCATGCTGTAGCATTTCAGAGCTAGTTTCTGGTGATCTCTGCAATGCAAGTCTATGCTTCATTAGTGGCCTGTAAGTGAATTGGCAAAGTGCCATGATGATCATGAAGTGCTGACAAATGCCAAATGCCATTGTCCATAGGTGAAGGCTGAGTATGCCTGGTGCCTGTGGATCATGCCTGGAGCTGCTGTTGGTCCTCTTTGAAGAAATGCACTGCTTTCCATGTCGAATTTCCTTGACATCTAACTTCTTTGGTGCATTTGCTAAGATAGGAATGTAAACGTTAATGAGATAATTTGGACCATTAACAATGTGTTTAATCAGCAATAATCCCCTGTAGTCAGTAACTTTCCACCATATAGTTAGAACTCGACATACTGCTTTTTGTTTATCGATGCACCATAGAAAATATTCTATCTGGATCTTCCATGGCGTGGTATAGCAACTGCTGTCCCCAGGACTGTAAGAAACTACAGCCCAGTCTATCATGCAAGCCAACCTTCCATCTATTGATTCCATCTACTCTTCTCAATGCCTCAGACTGGCAGTCAACATCAAAGATTTCTCCCACCACGTTTTTAATCTTTGCAAACCTCTTCCATAAGGAAGATACAAATGCTTAAACATATGTACTAACTGGTTCAAGAACAGCTTCTTCCCTGCTATTATTAGACTACTGAATGGACCTCTCAAATTTCAAATCTAATGTCGATCTTATTTATTGTGCACCTTCTTTGCAGTCACAACTTTGTATTCCTCACTCTGTTCTATCACCCTATGATCTTTGTATGTTACGATCTGCCTGTACTGCATTCAAAACCTTTTTTTCACTGTACCTATGTACATGTGACAATAATAAATCAAATCAGAAAAGCATAACAATTAGAACAAGATGCTCCAAAAAAGTTAAGATAGTCCTTGCTGGATGTCCCTTCCAGTTCTGCCATAAATACTTCTATCAGCCATATAACTCCGATCCTTACAAGATTCTGCCCAAAATGTAGAATGGCTGCCACAAAACTAAAGAAAAAGTAAGTTGTGCAAGGAGGGTGCCTGTAAACAGGAAAGTGGCTTGAAGTGTGTATACTTCAATGCAAGAAGTATACGAAATAAGGTAGGTGAACTTGCAGCGTGGGTTGGTACCTGGGATTTCGAGACATGGGTAGAACAGGGACAGGATTGGCTGTTGCAGGTTCCAGGATTTAAGTGTTTTAGTAGGGTCAGAGGTGGGAGTAAAAGAGGGGGAGGTGTGGCATTGCTTGTCAAAGATAGTATTACAGCGGTGGAAAGGATGATGGATGAAGACTCGCCATCTGAGGTAGTTTGGGCTGAGGTTAGGAATAGGAAAGGTGAGGTCACCCTGTTAGGAGTTTTCTACAGGCCTCCTAATAGTCCTAGAGGTGTAGAAGAAAGAATTGCGAGGATGTTTCAGGAGAAGAGTGAAAGTAATGGAGTGGTTGTTATGGGGGTCTTTTACTTTCCAGATATTGACTGGGAAAGCTATAGCTCGAGTTCGTTAGATGGGTCGGTGTTTGTCCAATATGTGCAGGAGGGTTTCCTGACACAATATGTAGACAGGCCAACAAGAGGTGAGGCCATACTGGATTTGGTACTGGGTAACGAACCAGGCCAGGTGTTAGAATTGGAGGAAGGTGAGCACTTTGGGGATAGTGACCATAATTCAGTGATTTTTACTCTCGTGATGGAGAGGGATAAATGTGTACTACAGGGCAAGAGTTATAGCTGGGGTCAGGGAAATTATGATGCGGTGAGGCATAACTTAGGATGTGTGGCTTGGAAAAGTAGACTCCAAGGCAAGAGTGTAAATGATATGTGGAGCTTGTTCAAGGAGCAACTATTGAGTGTCCTTGATAATTATGTACCTGTCAGGCAGGGAGGAAAGGGTCGTGCGAGGGAGCCGTGGTTTAATAAGGAATTGGAATCCCTTGTTAAATGAAAGAGGGCGGCCTATCTCAAGATGAGACGTGAAGGTTCAATTGGGGCGATTG
>NW_025212016.1:0-2764 GCF_004010195.1 Chiloscyllium plagiosum
ACTCAATACTCTGACCAATAAAGGAAAGCGTACCAAACGCCTTATTCACTATCCTATCCACCTACGACTCCACCTTTAAGGAACTATGAACCTGCACTCCAAGTTCTCTTTGTTCAGCAACGCTCCCTGCGACCTTACCATTAAGTGTATAAGTTCTGCTAAGATTTTCTTTCTCAAAATGCAGCACCTCGCATTTATCTGAATTAAACTCCATCTGCCACTTCTCAGCCCATTGGCCTTTTGATAAATCTGAGGTGACCCTCTTCGCTCTCCACTACACCTCCAGTGTTGGTATCATCTGCAAACTTACTAACTGTACCTCTTATGCTCGCAATTATGTCAATGACAAAAAGAAGTGAATCCAGCACCGATCCTTGTTGCGCTGCACTGGTCACAAGCCTCCACTCTGAAAAACAACCCTCCACCACCACCCTCTGTCTTCTACCTTTGAGCCAGTTCTGTATCCAAATGGCTAATGCTCCCTGTATTCCATGAGATCACATTTACCCCTCTGCCCTCATCAATCCTCTTTGTTACTTCCTCAAAAAACTCATTCAAGTTGTGAGACATGATTTCTCATGCACAAAGCCATATTGATTATCCATAATCAGGTAGGTAAAAACAATGACTGCAGATGCTGGAAACCAGATTCTGGATCAGCGGTGCTGGAAGAGCACAGCAATTCAGGCAGCATCCGACGAGCAGCAATCGGTCCTTGCCTTTCCAAATACATGAACATCCTGTCGCTTAGAATTCCCTCCAACAACTTGCCCACCACCAACGACAGGCTCACTGGTCTATAGTTCCCTGGCTTGTCCTTAACACCCTTCTTAAACAGTGCCACCACGTTTGCCAACCTCCAGTCTTCTGGCACCTCAACTGTAACGATCCATATTACAAATATCTCAGCAAAAGGCCCAGTAATCACTTCTCTAGCTTCCCACAGAGTTATAGGGTACACCTGATCAGGTCCTGTGGATTTATCCCCCTTTACCCGTTTCAAGATATCCAGCACTTCCTCCTCTGCAATATTGTCATTTTGCAAGGTGTCACCATCTATTTCCCTACATTTTATATCTTCCATATCCTTTTCCACAGTAAATACTGATGCACAATACTCCTTTAGTATCTCCCCCATACCTCCTGTGCTAGGAAAAATATTCTGTTGTGTTGGATGTCTGAAAACCCCCCGGGTCTGTTGGGTGGTTGTAAACTCGTCAAGGAGAATATCCCTTTGGACTTTCTCACCAGTATGATGCACCGAAAAGGAGAGATTTATATAAGATATGGCAACCCTTTTTGGATTACCGCGATACAGGCTTATTTGCCACTCTAAAAAGGACTTTTATATAGTCATGATGATATTGTCTAATGAATCACATATGAAGAATTATGAACGTATGAATGTGTATCTTTTCATGCTGTCGAAGACCGAGAGCTATCACTTTGTTATGCTGAGCCGTAGTATTTATTTATTATTTATCGTTTTTGTTTTTCTTCTGTCTGTTTAGCGACTTTAACTTATTTTGTATATACACGCACATGGGAATAATTTTGTTCAGTTATTTGAATTGTTTTGTTAATTGTTTAATATAATAATAAAATATATTTTTCATAAAAAACATTTTGTTAAAAAAATAAAATGCTAACATTGATAGATTAGAGTGCCAAATAATTCTCATTAGAGAGACCACTCATAGTGGTTTATGTTGAAGGTCCCCACACGGGTGATGGGGTGAGGTTGAGAGGGCATCCCCTTCATGGTAATCTCTGTCAGTTGGGGAATTGAACCTGCGCTAGTGGTCTCCCTCTGCATCACAAACTAACCATTAGGCCAACTGAGTGGGAGACTGCGTAACTGTTACACACAGAATCAGTCACAGACAAAGGGCAAGAGAAACATTCATAACAAGAAAAAAGGTATATCTGAGATAACGGTCATGATAACGGCTGAGTATAAAAATGCTCTCTGCTAGAAATTGTATTTTATAATGAGACAAGTGTTTGGAAGCTGTCTTTGGCTGAATACAATAAGGTGAGACAAGTGAAATAACCAGAATGACTATTTGTGATTGGATATCGATAACCATAAAATAAATGCATGTTTTTGATTGGCCTGTGGAAAGCATGCTGACTGTTGCATGAATTTATAAAGCAGATGAATTATATTATAAGGAGAGTCCGTGCCCATGGGAAATACCTTCTAACACATGCTAGAAGAAACCCGGGGTATAAAGTGTCTGAGAATCGTCTGCTCGCGAACAGGAACCTGGGGGTTAAATGACTGAAAGTTCCTGTAACATGGAGCTGAGAAAACCATCAGATCACCCCCAAACGTATTGAATGTTGGAGCATGTTTGAAGTACTGAATGGCCTCATGATGGATTTTAATTACTGGTGAGAAAGTCCAAAGGGATATTCTCCATGACGAGGTTACAACGACACAACAGACCCGGGGGGTTTTCAGACATCCAACGCAACAGAATATTTTTCCTAGCACAGCAAGTATGGGGGAGATACGTACATCTCTACTCCATCCTTTTACATGTTACACACTTGGGCACTGCCGCTTTACTGAAATTGGGAATAAGTTGGAACATTCTCTGGAACATCCCATAATTGGCAATCTCCAGAATATATTATAACTGTAAAAAGAAAGAAAAAATATATAACTGTGTGTGTGTGGGGGGTGGGGGGCGGCATGAGAAATGCAAGAGAGAAACAGAGGGAAGGTGCTGCATGCAGTAGTGAGAGTGGTAGAGCA
>NW_025212016.1:24588-25000 GCF_004010195.1 Chiloscyllium plagiosum
CCTCACCTTAACCTCCTTCCACCTATCGTATTCCCAGCAACCCTCCCCCAAGTCCCTCCTCCCTACCTTCTATCTTAGCCTGCTTGGCACACCCTCCTCGTTCCTGAAGAAGGGCTTATGTCCGAAACGTCGATTCTCCTGCTCCTGACCTGCTGCGCTTTTCCAGCAACACATTTTTAAGCTCTGATCTCCAGCATCTGCAGTCCTCACTTTCTCCTGCTCCTTGGTTCAGAACATCACCAGCTCTGTCTCTGCTTTCTCCGTCACTAGGTGTCAGTTATGAAGAGTGAGGAAACCAAAGTACGTCAGGAAGATGTCAGCAAACTGCTTTACGACATGCAGCTGATGCGAGGTCACCAGGAGAGCATGGACTGTCGGCTGAAAGACATGAAACAGTCAGTATCGCTCCTAT
>NW_025212017.1:0-17662 GCF_004010195.1 Chiloscyllium plagiosum
CAGTGCGGCATGGACCTACTGCCCCCTTTTCAACTGAACGGGTGGGCAGATTTACCAAGTCTGTGTAAAATTCCAACTCAGATTTTGAATGGTGCCAAAGTAAGACACGTATCAGTTGAAAGAGGGAATATTTTATGTTACACTGCTGTTATTATGCAAAACAAAGCAGAAACATGCACAACACTCAGCAGTCAGTTCAAAAGCACATTTACAGAAATATAAGAAACCGTTGCTTTTCCTGGTCATTCATGTTTCTTGAACAGGAATTGGTGTGTGACAAGATAGAGAACTAAAATGTGGAAACAAAGTATCAGAAAGAAAGGGTACACATATTCACAATTGCTACTGAATGCTCATCTTTTCTATTGAGTCCTTGCAACTTTTCAATCTCACAGCATATCCAAGTTGCAATGTCAAGACAGTCTTTTAGTTCACACCTAACAATCCAGGAAGTAAACAAATGGTATAAAAATTCATTTGTTTTATCAAATTACAAATCCACATAAATGTTAATGTGCATTTTATTAAGTTGACTACAGGCAAGAAGAAGAAATAAAAGGTTACAGTGTAGCAGCATTATATTTTGTATTTATTTCTGATATTGTATATGAAAACTTTCATATGTACAAGCTTTCGTTAACGTAATTTAATGATTTTCTCCAAACATGATCATGCTGACCTGAGATCTGCACTTGAATTAAAATCAAATTCTTAGTAACTCATTGACTGGAACGCTGACCTGGAACATCATACCTTCAAGGACCTTCAATGTTGATCTAGGCTTGTGATGATCAGATATTAGAATGAATCTAAAGCACTGCAATATAAAGAATGACCCACACAATGACTCAAAAATCTTTAATGACTAACATCCTAACAATAAATTACACAAAAGCAGTAATATAAGCATTGGAAAAATGCAGTTACACTGATTGGCAACTGTCCATCATCCCAGCAAAGAAGTTAAATCTGCTATTGTTTCTGTTCTGCTGAGTGTGCACAAATCAATAAGCATGTCTTGACAGCACTGGCCATGAATGCTGAAGACTGGTACATCCTTGGAACTTGACTTGTTTTGTGTTAGTGGAGTAAGACTGTCAGTATTTCCTAGGAATTAACAAGGGACCCAGCAGCAGAAGAGCCACTGCCTGAAGGCCAGGCTGGGAAGAGCTACTTTAAATTGAAACAAAACCATGTTTCATATCTCCGAGGGCTGGATTTTAAACTTGCATCAGCAAATTGGGTGGGGCACAGCCCCACCCTCCACTACCATCACCATGCAAACATTAAATAGGGTGTAATTTTGTCAGGTTGGCAATTCAATGTCATCATGCCAGCTTCCAAAATTAGTGAAGGTAAGCGAGTGTCAAAATTGAATTTTGAAATTAATTAACAAGCTAGTAAGCTTGTAGATGACCCAATTGTATAAAAATTTTAGTTGAACATTTTGGGCGTTGGACATGTAAATGTTTGGGAGTGTTTTACAGTAGCTATGCCAAGGTAGCACAAGGGTAGAAGAAAAGGCATGCCAGTGGAATCACCCTATGAATGTAGCAGCAGATTCTGCTGGTGAAGGTACCAAAGTTGGGGTTTTTTTAAACTCATTTTTGGGCTTCTTACAGCTTCAAATAGAACATAAAGAGGGATGAAGAGAACGTGACGCCTTTAACTATGACTAATTTCCTGCTTGCAACATTACACCACTTCTGCATGATGTCCTTGCCTGCAGTCCCAATTGGGTGCTGAGCACCCCATTTGCAGCTTTAATTGGCTTTCTTCCCATCAGACAGCTACCAATTGGCCATCTAATGCTTGACTGACAAAGCTTGGACAGCAGTAGCAAGAACAAGTGGACCATTCCGTTTCTATTCTGTCTCCCTCATCCCAACGGAAAACGTAGAATCCAGACCCTAGTTTCCACTTTCCTCATATTTTTCTAATTTCTCTCTTTTCTATTTTACTTTTCCTTTCATTTCTTTTTTTCCTTTATAACACAAGTGGAGAAACACACAACTTTATCCAGTGCCAGTTCTGCAACACAATTGAAAACTAATGTACAACTATATCTATCAATCAATCAGAACATATCTCCAATAATACAAGTGATCTGGTTCCTCAGATTTAACTTCACATTTCATGGGTCAAAATGTGCAGAAGACTGATCATGCTGCAAAAGTATATGTTTTTTTCTCCAAAGTGTTTCCTGTGAAATTGTGAGAGAGTGAACCCAAGATAAACAGCTTTAGCTCCTACTAATAGTTGCGGCCTTCTACTGTTGTCCTTCCATAATAAAATATGTGACTCTTCTTTGCACACCTTTCCAAAAAGCTTATCACAAAATTTAAGATATATAACCACCAGCAGAACAGAATCTTCCAGAAACAAGGCTCATGTGAATGTAAACTTTTACACTGCCATTCATAGATAAATACAACTGAGTGGTGTTTATCATAATTATTTAGATGCCTTATAAACTCAAGCACACAACCATGGCATTGTGAATCTGTTATTTTGCACTGTAAGCAGACCTTTCAACCATTGTAGAAATTAAAATCGACAAAAATATTTCTAGGTTTCAAGGTGCAATCAAATCAGCTGAAGTGAGGAGCTGCCTCCTAAGTACTAAAGCCATAGGTTTTCACTAATCCTTTGACGTTTTGCCAGCTCATACACGTGGTAAAGGCTCACAATACTTGACTTGCCGTTTAGTCCAGACACTAAGCCAGGGAATTTGTCATGGTCTACAGTAATGCTGAGGCAAAGATGTGACATCTACACCACTTAGCAGCAACTCACCAGGTAAACACACTCAATGTGTTTCAACCAAATCGAATGAGATTAGCCCTCAGTCATCAAGGAGAACTGTCTTCAGTCATGAGATCCTACCACAGTTAGTCAAAGGCAGCATCCATTCTCAGTTGAAGGGTTTGGACACAGTCAGTCAGCACTTGGGGTGGTCAGGGTCAGGGTTCAGTTAGGGAATCCATATCACTACAGTCTGGGATACTGCAGGGTGGTGGTCATCAACAGTCCCTATCACCCTTGCTTCAAATCAGGGGAACAGTGTACTGGAGTGATTGGCATGACGATGGTAATGTTGGAAAATGGAGGCATACATGGTGTTGGGTGGGAATGCGCTGAAGCTCCATTTGGAAGCAATGCATCCCCTCACCTTTTTCCTGCCACCGCACAGACCTCCAGGATCTGGCAATGGAAGCAGTCTCTGCAACTGGAATTCAATGCATTGGCATGTGCGGATCCTCCAAGCAACTGTGCAGCCGTCCAGCTTACAGGGAACACTGCTGAACAACTCAAACAATGAAAAAAGAAACATAGAAGTTTAAGGAGGCAGGGTGAGGCCTTTATTACCAGGCTGAGCCCTATGACTCACTTTGGTAAAAACAATGACTGCAGATTCTGGATTAGTGGTGCTGGAAGAGCACAGCAGTTCAGGCAGCATCCAAGGAGCTTCGAAATCGACATCTGGAAGTTTAGAACTAGGGTGAGGTGGGGGAAGGGGAAATGAGGAAACTGTTGAAGTCCACATTGCGAGTTTGTTTCACAACATGGTTGAAGAGCTTCAGGACAGAGGAAATTGCCAAGTCTGCATTCCCTTCCATCCTTATGCAAATTGTTAACACCGAATGTAAATGGAGATTAACTCAACCAAAACTGAAGTGGGTAGTGTTTATTCAGTCTGCATGCACAGGTTCTACTTGTCAATGATGAGCGGCTCTTCAAGGGGCAAATGCATCAAGTAGGCACTTAGAGTGCAGGCTAACCATATCTTTAATAACAGATAAGTGTCCAACCTTGGTCGATTCTGGTCACAAGCAACCTTGACATGTCACTGGTCATTACAGATTGATCATAGTCATCTCTGTGAAGCAGAAATAATCAAGGGACTGCAAAGTCTTAAACATCTTGCCTTCTAGCCACAATTCACAAAGACAATCCAAGATCTCAGAAAGGCATAGAGCTAATTGCTACCACCACCCTTGCCACAGTACTCCATACAGTTAGACATGGTACACTACACTAACTGCCATTTGTGTGTGATGCGAATACTGACTGTTCACATCACAAAGAGCCAGTTCTGTTTCTGATGTTCCCTGCACAGGTCCTTTGCAACCATAAACAATGGGTCCAGTCATAGCAGATGTTATCATTGCTGTGTGGTGCGATGAAGCCACAAAGAAAAGAAGGAAGGACTGAACTAGCACCAGTCTCACAGAGCCAGCAGCAAAATCCAGTAGTTGCTGAACAGCCTCTACATGAAGGAGTTGCAGATTAAGGTCTGATTAGAATGCAAAGGTGGTACAGGAAGGTCAGAGTCTTTCATCCTCAATGTCATTTTCTCCGAACCAGCAAGGCACATCACCTCTGGAAAGCAGATGAAGGCCCTGAACTATGTCATCTACACAAGCAGGACCTGTGGCCTGAAGGGGTGGGAGGCCATCCTATCCCAATAGCAATCAAGTTGACAACTGTGATAACTTTTTTTTTATGCAAGTGGCTGCTTCCAAGGATTAACTGTGACCTGTGTAGGATCTCACAACCTTAAACCTATGAATGTATCAAAACTGTTCTGAGGCCAGGTCACACTATTTCATCTCATTGGTGATAGGGTCTATACTGTAGCTGGATAGTATCTTGCTTCGCCCAAGTGCAAGGCACTGTAGGTTGAGAGGGTCATATCAAAACATGGCTGACTTCATCAAAAGAAAAAGGATCCATTCCATCAATGTCCAAGTCATCTGTGACTACAGGTACTGCATCTTACCATTCTGCACCAGATACTCCAGCAGCTGCTATGATTCCTATATGTTCAAGAATTATCATGTTCCTGCTCTGTACCAAGGACTAATTGACTTGCAAGGATTGTTAAGAAGAGACAAGGTCTACCCTCTGCAATTATGTCGGGTGTCTCTGTTACACTTAGAGGCTTAGCATTGATATGATGCAGCCCATTCTTTGACCAGAGCTATCAGGCTTCCTGAAGATGAGACTCCAATGCATATATCTGTCTTTGGGAACCAAACAATACAATCCAGACAAAATGTGCTGCATATGGCTAGCATGAAATGTTCTGCACAACTGGCGCAGTGAACGGATATGATAGGCACTGAAAAGTGGCAGCAGTCTTCTAAGCAGGATGATGAGGACTATAAGTGGGAGGAACTCACCTTTAGCATGACAAAGCAGCGTAAGGTGGGCTCCACAAGCCAGACAGGACCTAACTGAAACCTCATTCCGAAAGCTGTGATTTGGATGCAGTGATCTGATATTGACCATAAATTTGTTGGTGCTAAAAAGGCAATTGATCATTATCTGTTCTCAGATGTAAATAAAGCTTGTTCTTTTGTCTGTCTTTTTCTTTTTTCTGCTGTTCATAGTCATAGAATTGTACAACACAGAAAAAGACCTTTCAGTCTAACTCGTCCATGTCGACCAGATATCCTAAATTAATTTAGTCCCATTTGCCAGCATTCGGCCCATATCCCTCTAAAACTTTCCTATTCATATACCCATCCGGATGTCTTTTAAATATTGCAGTTATACCAGCTTCCACCACTTCCTCTGGCAGTTCAATTCATATATGCACCACTCTCTGCATAAAAAAAATTGCCTCTTAGGTCTCTTTTCAATCTTTCCTCTCTCCTCTATTCCCTCTAGTTTGGACTCCTGTACCCTAGGAAAAAGACTTTGGCTGTTCACCCTATCCATGCTCCTCAAGATTTTATAAACCTTTATAAGGCCACCCCCTCAGCCTCTGATGCTCCAGGGAAAATATCTCCAGACTGTTCAGCCCCTCCCTATAGCTCAAAGCCTCCAACATCCTTGTAAGCCTTTCTGGAACCTTCTCAAGTTTAACAACATCTTTTCTACAACAGGAAGATCAGAAGTGACTGCAGTATTCCAAAAGTGACCTAATCAACGTCCTGTACAGCCGCAACATGACAACCCAACTCCTCTACTCAATGCACTGACCAATAAAGGCAAGCATACTAAATGCCTTCTTCACTATCCTGTCTACCTCCAACTCCACTTTCAAGGAACTGTAAACCCGTTTCCCAAGGTCTCTTTGTTTGGCAACACTCTCCAGGCCCCTACGTCCTGCCCTGATTTGCCTTTCCAAAATACAACACCTCGCATTTATCTAAATTAAACTCCATCTTCCATTCCTCGGCCCATCTGATCAAGGTCCTATTGTACTCCAAGATAATCTTCTTCACTGTGCAGTTTTGGTGTCATCTGCAAACTTACTAACCATACCTTCCATATTCACATCCAAATCATTTATATAAATGACAAAAAGCAGTGGACCCAGCGTTGATCCTTGCAGCACATTACTGGTCACAGTCCTCCAATCTGAAAAACAACCCTCCACCACCACCCTCTCTCTCATACCTTCAAGCTAATTTTGTATTCAAATATCTAGTGCTCCCTGGATTCCATGTGCACTAACCTTGCTAACCAGTCTACCACATGGAGAACTTGGAGAAATAGTGATATCTTGAAAAGTGTCCATATTACAGAGGAGAAGGTGCTGGTTGTCTTAAAATGCATAAAGTTGAATAAATCCCCAGGCCCTAATGAAATGTATTCAAGAACATTATGGGAAGTTATGGAAGTAATTGCTGGGCTTCTTGCTGAGATATTTGAATCATTTATAGCCCTGGGTGAAGTGCCAGAGGACTGCAGGTTGGCTAATGTGGTGCCATTATTTAAGATGGATGGTAAGGAAAAGCTGGGAACTATAGACCGGTTAGCCTGACGTCCGTGGCGGGAAAGTTGTTGGAGAGGATTCTGAGGGACAGGATCCAAAATGTTTCCAAACATTTTGCAAGTACGTATAAAGAACCTCCACCGCTCTGCCTTCATCAATCTTCTTTATCACCTTTTCAAAAAGCTCGATCAAGTTAGTGACACATGATTTTCCATGCACAAAGCCACACTGACTGTCCCTAATTAGACTTTGCCTTTCCAAAGCAATGTAAATCCTGTCCCTCTGGCACTTCACCCAGGGCTATAAATGATTCAAATATCTCAGCAAGAACCCCAGCAATTACTTCCATAACTTCCCATAATGTTCTTGAATACACTTCATTAGGGCCTGGGCATTTATCCAACTTTATGCATTTTAAGACAACCAGCACCTTCTTCTCTGTAATATGGACACTTTTCAAGATATCACTATTTCTCCAAGTTCTCTAGCTTCCATATGCTTCTCCACAGTAAATATTCAATTATTGTTGTTGAATAAAAGTGAACATTTTCAACCATCTGAAGGCTTTCCAGAACATGATGAAGGCAGTGCGCTTCTCTGGGCATTAGGGGAGAACTCACCGAGACAGGGCTCCATAATGGGTTGACACTAAGGATAGGTAAGTTTTGTGGTTTGATTCTTGCAGCTGCAGTCATGTTGACAGTTCATTCGAGAGGTGATGTAAAATGACAATGCATTCACAAATGAGAGTTTGTATTTACAATCAAGTGTCACACATGCCAACTACGTGCCCTCAGTTCTTCTTTAACATTCTGTCCCCTTCCGTGCATTGTGAAAGGTAGGTCCTGGCTGGTAACGAATGATCTGTTGCATGACTGTGCTTTAAATATGGCCCCAATATGAGAAAAGCAGGGAACTCCTGCCACTGGCAAATAATTCCACCATTGATGAGCACATGATAATACGAGCAGGGTGTCATAGAGATGTGATGACAATGAGGTGAGCTGCAGAGAACACACTCTCCAGGCCCCTACGTCCTGCCCTGATTTGCCTTTCCAAAATACAACACCATTGATGAGCACATGATAATACGAGCAGGGTGTCATAGAGATGTGATGACAATGAGGTGAGCTGCAGAGAACTGCATGAGATCATTTGCAATAGCTCACAGAGAAAATTCCTCTAAGAAACTCCCTGAAATTGACACAGCCAATTCTTTGTAAAATTCAGCCCAAGCTCAGTAACCTTCTTGACATTTTTCGCATCAGTCTAATTCCATAGTGTCTTGTATCTGAGTACTTTCTTTCTCAGGTCACTTTTTGTGCCTCTCTATTCCTTCAACTACATTTAAAGCCAATTCGGGATTTTTTCTGTATTCAATTGTTGCAATTTTCAAAGATTCACACAAACTGAGCATTAAGATGCTTTTTAAAATGATTATCACAAAGTCACAAACATTGCATTTTGCCCATTTAATCTTTAAAACAATTTTACAATTCTGTCAAAGTGATAATATTTAAATTAGCATCCTCCTCCATTATAACTCTTGACACAAGAGTAATGCTCCCATTACTAGTTCCATCATTAAATATTGCTCTCACTCTTTTGCTTTTCAATTTTGTTTACATCACCAGTCTAAGAATAATCTTCCTCTTCTGTCTTTCAGCATTTCTTCTGGTAAACCTAACTTATTCCACTGCACCTCATATTCAAAGGTTTAGTCAAGAAAGATAAGCAACTGTGAAAAGGAAATTTCCTGAGAAATTCCAAAAATCTACGCTAATCTTAAACATAGTGACCAGTAAAAATAAATTAACTTGCTCATTTCTATGAGGTAAAAACAATGACTGCAGATGCTAGAAACCAGATTCTGGATCAGTGGTGCTGGAAGAGCACAGCAATTCAGGCAGCATCCGAGGACAGGCAAAATCGACGTTTCGGGCAAAAGCCCTTCATCAGGAATAAAGGCAGAGAGCCTGAAGCATGGAGAGATAAGCTAGAGGAGGGTGGGGGTGGGAGAGAGTGGCATAGAGTACAATAGGTCAGTGGGGAAGGAGATGAAGGTGATAGGTCAGGGAGGAGAGGGTGGAGTGGATAGGTGGAAAAGGAGCTGGGCAGGTCGGACAAGTCCGGACAGGTCAGGGGATCGGGTTTCTGGAGGTTAGAAGCTAGGATGAGGTGGGGGAAGGGGAAATGAGGAAACTGTTAAAATCCACATTGATGCCCTGGGGTTGAAGTGTTCCGAGGCGGAAGATGAGGCGTTCTTCCTCCAGGCGTCTGGTGGTGAGGGAGCGGCGGTGGAGGAGGCCCAGCACCTCCATATCTCTATGCCACTCTCTCCCACCCCCACCCTCCTCTAGCTTATCTCTCCATGCTTCAGGCTCTCTGCCTTTATTCCTGATGAAGGGCTTTTGCCCGAAACGTCGATTTTGCCTTGCTCATTTCTATGTTCAGGTAATTCAGGAGGGTATATTACATGCTGGAAGTGGGATTCCTATCAGATACTTATTAAATACATACAGTGCAACTTATGTGAAATCTAAATTCATGTCACTTCCAGAGGCCAGTTTACATTTTCTCTCAATAGGCACAACAGTCCAATGTTGAAGACTATATTTTTTATTAATGACTGTACTTTGTCGATGTTTCTTGTTAACATTTCAATCATTACATCTTGTAAACCGGTTCACTTTTACCAAAATAAAAGAACTGGTTAAACAGGATGTATCTTGTTTTTGTAAATATATTATCACAAGGAAAAGATCAGCACAGGCAGAGATAGGAGATGTGTATATCTTATACACCATAATACAGAATACAACCATTGTATCACTGAATGATAGCACCTCATTTGATATACAATGATACATTTTGTTACCTGTGTGTAATTAGGTTTGTTGTTCAAGAACTGCAATACATTATGTGACTGATTATTGGGGATGATTTAATCTAAAATTGCACCTTGGTTTCATTATTTATATACCGTAGTCAAAAATTTAAGTTGTCCATTTACTGAGCTTTAAACTGAATGTGCACATTTATTCTGGACAGATATCTATCGAATACTGCGCTTGTTGAATTAACACACTATGACTAGCAAGGAACCACAACAGACAATGTGGCAAAAGCTAATACATTACACACATGCAAACAGCATTTTTATTAAGCTGAGCTGTCCCACAAATTGACTTTTCCAAAGGAAACTTCATAACGAAAGCAACCTGCCAGCAATCCCATTTCCAATGCAATCTGTGTTTAAGTCATTTATGTGGGGTCTCCTGATCAGTCAGTGCACTTATCCAATAAGTCTAGTGAAGGACTCAAGCCCTCAGTCTGCGCTACAATACTTTACCTCAGCTAGGAAACAACAGCATTTGATAATCGGCCTCACTGTCCCTGGATAAGGGAGGGGAAAATCTGCTCAGGAAATTACAACTGAGCAATGACCCCTATTGGAAGTCAGTTGAAACTAGACTGGGCTCTGCTCTGACATCTTCCCCTCTCCCCAGTGGAGCAGACTGTAAATTCTTACTGTTGAAGCTTACATACTATCAGTTGCCACCAGAAGTAAAGGTCAATCAGTGTCAGTAAAACCATAACCTAGCAAGGTGACAGGAATTTTTTTATTTTTGTCTCAATTTTGAGCATTGTTTTAGAACATAAATTGTATATCCAATTGTATAACTACATTTAGTCTTCCTGCAATTTATTATGAACCAATTAAAACAAATAAATAGACATGTGGAGAATCAAAGTTCTGATGCTATAAAGAGGAACTTCCAGATACCCAGGGAGCCTTTACATCGAGAATTGCAGAGGCATACAAAGGGATGTTCATTAGCACCAAGGATGCACCCATGATGGCTGTCCAGGACAGGAGGCTTGGGAGAATCCTCTCAAGACACGGAATGGCCTAATTCCCAAAAGTATGTCATGCCATAGTTGGAAGAAAACCCACCACCTCTGAGACCATGATGTATTCTGTACTACAATGTGCAGTCCTTTGGAAGGCTGAAAACAGAATCTATACCTGTGCAGATCAGAATTTCATTTCTACAGTCC
This sequence comes from Chiloscyllium plagiosum, assembly GCF_004010195.1. NCBI lineage: Eukaryota > Metazoa > Chordata > Chondrichthyes > Orectolobiformes > Hemiscylliidae > Chiloscyllium > Chiloscyllium plagiosum. Next base: position 10,793 of record NW_025212017.1, read on the forward strand.
TGAACTTTTAAAAACAAACTTGGTTTCAAATGAAGTTTTTAGTAAAGAGGCACATACAACTAATTGCAGTACAATGTAGCTTAAAGGTTTATTACAATTTAAGTGTTGCATTCTTTTTTACGAAGGGAGGGGGATGAATTCCCCATGACAAGTGTGCGTAAAAATTGATTCAAAACTAAACTAAACCAAAATGAATCCACTGGTGTTAAATGAGCTTTAAAATAGTTAAATGCATTGTTAGATTAACCGTGTCTATTTGTTCCCCTGTTTCTAACCTTTAGATTTTACTTGCAGTTAAACAGCCTTTTCAAGCATAAAGGTGCTTTTTGAATTACAAGCATTTAGCAATTTTTTATAAGTACACTCGCTAGCTTTTTCTTAAATCAGGTGCCAATTTTATCTATCAAGTTAGTTGTTAGCTGGGACAGAGAGTGTGTTAAATATTAAAAGCTCAGTGTAGATTTCTTCACCAGGTTAAGCATGAATCTATCCACTGCAATGCGAAGTCCAAATAAAGAGCACATGTAATAAAGGCTGCACAGATTACTAATAAAATTACTGCAATATATAGATCCTACTTGCTTCGAAGCTGCCAGGCAAAGATTCTTCAGAGCTTTTCAAAGCCTGGAATGTCCTACCCTACAATGTATATGTAGTCTGCATGAACAACTAACATTTTTTGTTTCATTACTTAAGATAAAGATTTGTTCATTTAAAACACTAAACACCATCCCCTAAATAATATTCCAGTTGAAAATTCTAATTAAACAATAAACTATTGGGGATTTACAACTGTCCACACATTCTGTGATTGGATAATACCAAAGTTGACTGTTTATTTCAAAATTTGATTCTTAGGTTCCTCAGATATTGAAAATTTAAACTAAGACAAATATACAGTAATTGACACTGATGCACGAGATGAAAGCCACCAGCTCTGGAAATGTGACTGACTCAGTGACACAATAATATCTCACTACCAAAATCATGAATGCTCATTACATTATATTACAACACTGCAAATATATTTTGGCAGTTTTCTTTTTGCCTCCAAAAGAAAACTGTGTAAAACCTAAGCAAACTTTCAGTTTCAAATATCATCTCTTACTTTTTGTTGCCTGTTGGCCTAACAACAAGATTTTAAGTCACTAGGGAGAAATGTTAGGTGACCTTGGCAGATATAGCAATCGCAGCAATTCCCACAGGTACGTTTCAACATTTCTATGAAGACATTCCAACATGTCAAAGTATCATGCAAACCATTTAAACAGTATACTTTCTGTCTGCATCACTGCAATGCAATATCTTTGGTCCTGTTAATTAATAGCTAATTAAATCCATTTCCTTGTCATTTGTGATATGGAGTATCCTAATCTCAATTTCACTTTCTAAAAAAAACCAGAATTAAATTCACATATTTGATTAAAGTTCTACAATGTTATTAATTATAAATATTTTATTCAAATTAAACAATACTGCTTGCAAGAATATAATATTTCAGCTTTTATTTCCTCAAAAACTATCCAAGTATTTAATCTTTGAGCTTGTTTCAATAAATGCATAGAAATAAAGTGTTAAATTTCTAAATCTGCTCATGTGGACCACCCTTAATATGGTAAGATTTTATTATCATTTTTGAGCTCCTTAAAACTGCATCGCCCACACAACTGTAACTCTAGTTTATCAACAGTCCGCACAAAATTATGTAGTCTCTTAAAGTGGAAAAAGAACACAATTTCAATTCTTTCCATTTTGAAGCTGTTAAAACTTCAATCATTGTAGCAAATGACATTCACTGTTTACATTGGATCTGTAAAGCTGGCTGTCAATCAAAGATAATGACAAACCGCAATAATACTTCTGTCTTTAAACTATATATGGAAAAAAGTTATTATGGTATATTATCATAAACGGACTGGCAGCAGGCCTTCTGGACATAGTGTAAACAAATAGTGTTATGCTTACAAACATGTAAATTTAAACTCATTAGAGTTTAAAAGAGGATTTGAATCACAATTTTAAGTGCTTTATTTGCTATACTACTGGAGATGATTTTGGTAAGTCATAAAATTTGACAGAAATAAGCTTTTAGCTTGTAGTTAGAACGGAGTGAAAGAACACTATAATCAAAGGTGGAACAAACCCATTTTTACTTTAATTTCAATGCAGAATCCTCAGTTTTCAGACCAAGAAGCCTTACATGTAATCAACTAAATATGATGTGAAAACATTGAGACACTCACAACCAAATATTAATTATTTTTGATCAGGCAAGTTAAAAGAAGAAATCAAAATTAAATTGATCATAAATGAATATATATTCAATGGAATGGGGGAAAGCAAACAAATTAATCAATATCACTTGCAGAGTTAAGATATACCATTCCAATAATCTCAAAAATCTATACACACCTAAACATATAAAAAACTATAGTCTGATCTCAATAAACAACTATCTTATAGAAAGTAATTAAATAGTACTTTAGCTGCAACTGCACTCATGTAGGCTTGTTAGTTTGCACAGAATGTATTGCTGGTATTCAGGAGTCATGCTTCATTAGCCCTTTCTCTATCAGTTCAGCTTGCCTGCAAAATCTGAGAAGTGATTTCTTTTCACATTTGCATTCACATCTAAACACCATCCATGTGGTATGCAAAAATAAACTTTTAGATAGCAAAGTGATAAACTATTGAAATTTTGAAGGAAATAAACTTAGAAAAAAATATTCAGATATTTAAGAAACAAAAGAAAATGTATACAGGTTTGGTCAGCACTTGAAAGTAGTTTAAAGCCTATTCATAATGTTATTGCTGGTTGACAAAGGCCATTGGCAAACAGTCAAACTGAACCATTTTATAAAAATTCTCTAGAGAATCTGGTATTCTTTTGGGAAGTATATTGATCTGCAGATACAAAACCATATATCTACATCTTACTTTATATGTAATTAGGTCTGTCAGCACTCTGCTAATGTACTGTTCTCAAAAATCATTAATTCTCCAATACGTAATGCCAACTTTATTCATTAACAGCCAATTACTTTTTTACTATGGATTGCTTGTCCAGCAATTTTTGTGAATTTATGTACAGGTATGAATACTGATTATTTGCCATAAAACGGCAAATAGCTGTTAATGTACATACAGCACAACAATCCATATTCACTAAGCATATCTGGCAAACATTAATGTATTGATACTCATTATTATGAATCCATATTAATTGAAATTAAGGAATTTGATTAATTATTAAAGATGGAAAATACTAATTTCCTAACAGTTCTGACTATCATCCACGAAGATAACCATATATGAAATGACATAATAGTTATAACAAACAGGTTTTTAAACTTGCCTATGGCGTATACTATTTAAAGTGTATATTTTGTTTGATTATAATATTTAATTTAGTTTAATGTAAAGTGTCAGGAATTGCCACTGGTATAGCCAGACTGATGAGTTTCTTAGACAACATGCAACTTGTAAGACTTTGAATCTCTAACTTCTTTACTTAAACATCGATCATCAATTCCATAAGCTTTATTTAGTTGAAAGAATGGTCAACTGCTCATACAGCCCGATAGGGTCCCAGTCGTTAGTGTAGCCCTCACAGTTGATATTTTCAAATGTCAGCTTGTGCTGTGACTCAAATCTACTGCCACAACAGTGCAAAGCAAGTAAGTGACTCAACTACCACAAGAAGGAAGATTATTACTGACTGACAGGTTCAATATACTCTCCCCAATGTTGCCTAACAAAAACACAGCATTCTCTTCTTTGTCAACATTATAGTTTTAAAAACATATGAAAAATACATTTAAGATGTTCTAACATCAATACATTCCCCTTAAAGTTAGCGTGTACTAAATTATTCTATTTTGTTCAGCTGCCACTTTTTAATATGTCAACTTTTTTCATTACTATCATCTATTCTTATAAATCATCAGTTTTTAATAATTATATATGTACTCACAGCTACAAATAAAAATGTTTCTGTATAATCTTGTCATATAACAAACCAATATAGAGATATATTGATGTAATGACAATAGACAGGAAATTAGGTAGGGTTTTGAAATTGTTTACATTTCATGTGATTTACAAATGGCGTCAATGTAAAGGCATCATTCAGTGAATTGTATATACTTAAGTAAATTACAACCACAACATGCTTCTGTGGGTTTCACTAAAATACAGATATTACATGTATTAAAATATGTTGTCTTATTACAGTTTCTCTGATGAAAGTGGGATCATTTGTATGAAATACAAAAATTAGTATCAACAAATATTGATATTTAATTTTACAGTTCTTAATCACACTGTACAGTATTTACAGATTGAAGCTTAACTGGTATTAAGTTTTGACTCAGTCTCTTTATAACTAACTTGTGGATAAACACCAATTGAATCCTGTTCCGTCAACTCAATAAAAGTTCAGCCAAATCCCTGCTATAACTAAAACTTAACGAAGTCCCAATCTGTTCACACTAGTGCTACCTATCAATGTATGGTAAATCTGGAGATAAATAATTGAGGTGGAGCACCAGTCATTTTTAGCCGTGCTAAAGTCTCTATCAGCGGAGTATTGCTTGATTTTATTCCATCCATTATTTGGCAACTGATAACAAAAATGCACCTCAACGAAATGCACAATCCAACGAAAATCTACCGTCAGGGCTTGGATCATCGCTCCTGAACCAGCCAAACTACAAGGTCGGTAATAAATATAATTTTATCACTAAAATTATAACGCGGATTTTTTTTATTCAAAAAGAACTATTCATGACATACAAGTTATGTGTGCGCCTACACAGACACGCTTAGACGAAATCTCGGTCTAAATGATCATTCTTTATGCCCCAACTTGTTAAGAATGGACTTAAGCAGACGTGATTCTGATGACTCAAATCTGAGGCGTTTCAAGGTTGAATCTTGCCTTAACACAGAAACTTTATAAAGTTCCTCTGGACCAGTGGAGGTTATGGGGCTGATGGGGAGCTTCCACTCACAGCCTCTCCCTTTTTCTGATCTTCCGACAGTGTGTGCGAGCATTTGGTGTGCAGCGCCTGGGCGCACGGTTGAAAGCCTCCCGAGGAGCGGACCCTTGACAACGGCCCAGCACGGACTTTGTTTGATGTGCGCGCCGCTTGACTTTGCTCTGCGGTTGTCAAGGATCGCTTCTCGCTGGGCTGTTTGCTTTAGTGCAATTTTCTCAGACACTGCGTAATCCAAGATTGGGGGTGATGGGGGCGGGGGGGAGCTAAATTCCACTCTTGTGCATTTTTTTTCTTTTGTGACTTAACATTAAACATCTCCCTCCCCACCCACTACCCCTACCCCTCAACACAACTTTAGAGACCCTGCAACTTTGGAGGAGATGTGAGACGACCAAAACTAAACTAATTCCAAGAGAAGCTGCAAAAACAGAGGGTGGTCCTAAATCTGACCGGGGAGTTGGTGGAGGGGGGGGGGGGGAGAGGTGGGGGTGTTAGAAGGACCTTGCTTGACTTTGCCTTTTCCACACTTTTGTTTTGTCAAGAATTGCCTTTGATAAAAAGCAGTACCTTGCTTCTATACCGAGGTTAAACACCGCCCGCACCCCCACCTTCCCTGCCCGTCGGACACAAAAAACTCATTGTCCGCCCAGCAGCCGCCAAAACTCGGCGAAGTCAAGCGAGCAAACTTCCAGGGGAGCAAGCTGAACTCAGTCAGGGAGCAAAGCTGCCGAATAAACATAGGACCGAATGCAAAAATTATTATTTTTGTTTTATTGGGGATCCGCGTGGGATTTGTTTTTGGGGTGGGGGGGTGGGGGTGGAAAAGTGAGGTATGTTCCATTCTGTGTGTGAGGCGAATCGAGAGCGTCTGACGTGAGGCGAGCAGTTCTGACAGGAAAGTTTTCGCCAGGAAAAGATCTGACTAAACACCGGCATTACCATAACAAAAGACTCGGCGGCTACTCGTACAGCCGCAGCTCCGTCCTTTCATCAACAAGAAAAAGTTAAACAAACACCAAGTTAACAACAAAGTCGCGGAGGCGCCAGATGCAGCTGGAAGGTTGGGGGGAGGTTGGTGGGAGCAGGGGGGGGGGGGAGTGGAGAACTCCCTATCTCTCTCTCTAAACAGTTTGTCTGGATTTGGGAAGTTCGGGTTCATCTGGGGAGAAAAAAAAACACCCCATTTCCTTCACCCCCTCCGACCCCCTTGTTGGGTCCCACATCCCCACCACTACCATAACCACAGTGTTGGACACCTCACCTCATCCTCCCCAAGTCCCAGGGACAATGAGGAGTGGACTCCAGTTCCCGTGGGGAGAAGTCACCTCCCAGTGAGAGGTGGAGTTTTTTTTGGGGAGGGGGAGAGGTGGGAGGTTGCGTGTTGTGTGTCTCTGTGTCACAGACACACAAACAAAAAACCCTGCTACTTGTTTCGGTAATAGAGGTTAGGTGCCAGGAGACTTGGTCGCTTTCTCTCTCTCACCCCGGAGGCCGTGTGAATTGCAACTTGCCCGGGCTTAACAGCAGCGCGTTCCTTGCTCGATCGAACTTTTAAAGGACGTCTAAAAACAAATCGGCAGCACCTTTTTGTTTTGGCTGTGGGTTTCTTTGCTTCCAGTATTGGAGCTCCTAGCGGCCCGCGAATAGGAGAAAGTGGCGATGATGTGTGTTCGGGCCGCACTGCAAAAGCTGGCGATCAGAGCCAGGCATTGCACTAAGTTGCTAATCCTCCCTCCCCATCAACCACCCTTCCACCTCAAATCGATACACATCTGGCAGAGAAAACTCCGTAGAATGCAGTACAGATTGCACAAACTATGACTAAATGATACAGCGGAACCTCAATTACCTTCCCTTCCCCCCCCCCCCC
>NW_025212017.1:17696-25000 GCF_004010195.1 Chiloscyllium plagiosum
CTAGGTAATCCCATGTTGACATGCTAACCCTAACCCATCCAAACTTCGCGTGGCTCTTTCTGAAAAGCGCAGGACGGTGACAAAAAGAAGTGACAAGTTTCAGGAGTTCCCTTCTCCCCGTGCGGTTCGCACGCTGTGTGCCAATGTCCCCCTACAGGAATGGTGTGATCCTAGAAGCGAGATCCCTTCGGTCTCCTCCAGTATGTCAAGTCTCCGCCGATTTAGTCCTCGGGAAACAACAGCGAAATTACAGGGAGAGGAGAAAAAAAGGGGGTCAGATATATCTCGCGCAACTCAACTCCTTCAAACTGACCCACTCTGGTGAATAACCTCAAGCTACATCAAGCCCCGGGGACTCCCACACCTCAACTTACAACCCATAGCCTCCTCCCCCCACCCCCACCAACCACCCCAGCAGCAGTTTTGTGTGTGCCTGTGTTGCCAATGCAAATTATTTGCCGAAACCCACTTTGACGAACGACAAAGCTGTTTTCTTTCTCTCTGTAAAACACCCCAAACTGCACGTGGGGCTTTGCAGGAAATTAGAGTCAAGCCAAGCAGAAAGAGTTAAACCTGAAAGCGAGGAGGGCAAGGGAGAGAGAGAGTGGGGAAGAGAGAGAGAGGACAAGAATGAAATTCAAACTTACCAGTTGGTGCTGCTTTTAGGTTGTTGGGCAACCAGGAGATAATTTGACCCTGCAACACACATGCGATTGTGTACGAGAAAGCATGCAACAAGCACACAATAAATAACAATATATTACTCCGCTCGGGCACTACGTTGTGGAGCAGCCGCTTTCCAAAGACACAAAAATCCCTTTAGCACCAACTAGAAAGCCGGGACCGAGCTCAACACTTGATCAGATCCTTCCCTATGCTCCCGCAGCGCTTTCCCCTTCCACTTTTCATTATTCACAATTCTAGCGAACTTAATGAGTTTTTTTTGTTGGAGTGGTGGTTTGTGTGTCTGTGTGTGTGCATGGGATGGGTGGGGGGGGAAGGTTGGAAGATACAAATCGCGGAGTTGGATGTTGTTATTTTTTGCTGTAAGCTGGCCCCTGACGTCATATCCACCTGCTGTGTAAACAACATGTATCAGAGCTTTTCAGACAGAGAAGGGGGGTGGTGGTGGTGTGGAAGCTGCTGCTGCTGCTTCAGGATCTCTGCTTGCAGCACAGAGCGGCCACTCCAACTTTGGCGTGAACACCGCAAATAAAGCAGTCACTGCCCCCTCCACCTTCCTCTAATCACCAAAAAAAAACCTCACCCGTCTCTCTCTTTTCTGTGCTCTGAGGAAGCAGTGAAAGTGATTGTGGAAATGTTGAAAGTGTGTGTGTGTGAGCGCTCCTCTGGTAACAGACAGCTGCCGGGCCAAGCAGCTCAAGCCGAGTCCGGGAGACGCAGCGCTGAGCTCCTCTTCACCTCCTCCTCCTCCTCCTCCTCCTCCCTCCCCCCATCCCCACCACTTCGGCTCGGCTCGGCTCGCTTGGTGCTCTCTGGCCAATGAAGGCAGCTGGGTTCGGGAGGTGAAAGTTCAGCAAGAGGACAACCCTGTCAGGAAGTAGAAAGTGTCAATCTGCAGAGTGCCAAACCTTACTGTTATCTGACTCCACTGACCATTTCAAAGCAAAACGAGGACAAGCTGCAAAGTGCCGGTCCACACGTGTCATTTCTCTCTCTCCCTCTCTCTCATTCAGTCACCACGGCCAGAAGCGTTTATTTATTATTTTGCCCGAAAGGAATAACAAAGTAAAGTTATGTTGGAAGGGGTAAGACGTCGAGGGTAAAGTTTGTAACTTGTAACGTATGTCGTTTCTTATTCACGATCTGTTGTGCACTCTCTGGTGTTAACATTTAGACTGTTTGGCGAGCGGAGAGGATCCTCTTTGATATGATTGGGTGTGATCAGCCCTGAACTCCACCAAAGCGGAGTAGGACAGAGTCCTCTAAACCTTCACTATCCTTTCAAGCCCCATCCTCTGATACATTGTGACTCTACTGATGACTGGAATTGATATATAACTCTTCCCGAAACAATCGAGCACACCAAACTGCGAGAGATTTTTTTTTCCTTGATAGCCTTATAATAAAAACATTAATTACAAACCCGATAGGGCGATTTTTCTTTTCTTGAAAAATGCTGGCGAATCGGTTCAGTAGTCCAATTAACACTTCTAGAACGTAACATTAATCTGCAATTTAACTGAAATCTTTCTGAAACCTTGTCCGTCCTTGATCAAGGACTAAAATGCAGAGGTATAAATTTATTTATAAATGACGCTTAATTTATTACAGGGACCATTAGAGGCCGTGCTGAAGAGTGGCGGATTTATCTCAAGTCTCCGTTCTACTCAGAGATGGATTTGTGCAAATGGAGAGCCTGGAACGCCATCCCCTGGTTACAAAAATAATTGGGAAACGCCAAGGAGGAAATAATGCATATACAATGGCAGTATTATTTGAGCGCGATTCGATGCAGAATGCAATGGTACAAAGTTAGGAACATTATAAACATTTAGTGCGTGTAGGCGTCATAATCAAAATGATTGAACAAAACAAAATGTCAGAATTCTTAGAATCAAATGATAACTCACATTTAGGTTTCATTCCAATTATACAAGGAACGCTTTTTTTAATTAAAGTTAATAGTTTAGATGCAATTATAGAACCGGTTGAAGCCAATCCACACGTGTTTATCACATCAAATACCTGCACAACGGTTAAAACCGTGTCATGAATCTTCTCGCGAACCCCGCAGTTCTCCCCAGCTGTGTAAATACTAGCCCATTGTACACAAAATAAACTAAACTCGCTTCTCGCCAACAAAGTGGAAACCGAAAATCGTTGGGATCTTTCCCCCTCCTAACGAATAGCTTCGAATAGCAGAACGTAACCCCAGTTCGTTTGAACAGCCTGCACTTTTCTGATCCCTTTCCGAGCATATTCCTAACACCGTTTCTGAACTCTGCGATCTCCGTCTCCGAACGCGAGGAATGCGCCGACGTTTTATTCCGAATTCCATCAAACTGTGACCGTCCCTGTATATTTCGGATAACTGTGTGGAGATTTGGTGGTTTTAAATTCAGCCTGTGGGACTTACCTGGTCGCCGATTGCTTTTTGTTGTTGAAATGCAAAGCACAAACACGGAGCGTCAACAAACAACGAGATAACAACAAACAAATCCGACATGCAAGCTAACTGTTAAACTTTATTGCAAAGTTAATCCAGCTATCATTTCTCAACACTCCATGCGCGTTTCGCCTCAAAATCTTTTCTCAAAAAAGCACATGCCTGATTTAATAAACCCATTTTCAACTCATTTCATCGTTACGTAATGAGATTCTTTTTCATTGCTGTCTTTAATTCTATCTTTGAATGATATTTTATTTAATTCGCAATGAAACTGATACGGATTCTGTGTTTTTGGTTTTACAACATTTAGATCAACCAAACATCTGTGATGGATGGATTCGCAGATTGTATCTTAGTAACACGGAGGGCTTTTCCTCCTAAAATAACTGCATTTTTATTTCAAAACCCTAAAATTCCAGTGAAAACTATTTTAAAATCGGACAAAGGGGGTTTCGCGACATTTCATTTCAATTGTTCTGGTCTCCATGGTACTTACGGTTGCAAAGTAATTGAATTTTGTTTCAGCCGCGAATGTTGTAAAGATTTTATGGAAAGATTAATTCATATACTAAGCATGGTTGGTGTCCATTCAGTCTGCCACATCTGTAGTGTTCTGGAGATGTTAACCATATGGTCTCCATCTCGGGGAGTAAATCGTTCGGAATAACCTTGTGCCGTCCGAATTTCCCTGAGCCCTCTGGCTCCCTTAGTGCTTATACCCTCTTTAAAATGATTATGAAGAATAGCGCGCTTTGACCAAATTGCCCAGGTACATCGCACGGAGCATTTTCACTTTTCTGAAGGGGCATCGACGGTGTTTTGTAAATTAGCGTTAACTTATTGTGATTATTACCTATGTGGACGTCCAACTATAAAGCATACAGTTCTTCAAACAGTATCGATACTCAATCGGGTTTGTGAATATTGACCTCTGTAGACTATCTCCGTGATTGACGTCCACATATGTTAACCTTTTGTAGGTATAAGCTCCAGTAGTGGCATACCCTAATTCTCAACAAGGTTGTCATTTGTACTTACACTGTACCTGCATGGTCAGGCATCAATTTAGGCTGGCATATGTGGATATTATATGGACTCGCAACTGTATAGTCAACCGATGTATTTGTTCTCCATCCCGTGCTTACCAAATTACATTCATATTACACCAAGAATGGTTTTACATTCGGACTGGAATCATTGCTCAAAACTATTCGCTGTCACGTATGATCTTGGTCCTTGGATATATCAACACGTAGGAAACCTGTCCAAGCTGTGGTCATTCATATATGCAACTCAAGGCAGATGGCGAGTGGACAAAATAAGTTTTATCGCTGGACACCCTCCTGACTCATGCGCCAACTTATTCTTTTCCCTTCTATCGATTTGTTTAATGTTTTTCAAAATCGTTTTTTTTTTCAAATATGTCATTTGGGTTTTCTTACACTCCACTTTTACCCTTTAACAATTTACACTTTGAAAAGGCTTCCGTGGTCTCGCCAATGCCTGTAGGTTATGGGTCGGTCAGATTGTTTACTTCCTGTATTTTATCTCGGTGGATAACATTACACCATTCCAGGTGCTCTGACAAATTGGGTATGTCCAGGATTTTCCTTAAATCTATCCAGGGAATGTGCCATTGTAGCTAAAACACACATTTCTCCATGTTTGTGTCTCATTCGGTCTTGCAACCATTTGAGAGCACAGAAAGAATTAAAAAGTGCTGGACTGCTTAAAGGTTAGATGTAGAATTTGGGATTCCTGAGGCCTGGTGAATTCTGGTTTTCTTCATATTTCCATGAATAAGCGGGACTGTGAGGACACAATATAAACCAATATGACTCCATATCATTTGATGTCCATGAAGGGCATGTTCCTCAGGATATCTGAATCATCTTACAACGCTTGTTTCTTCCCATATTCTCTCAGTTTTCCTTCAGTCCTATCCCAGGTCTCTTCCATTGTTTCTTGCTTGTTTAGCAGAGGTAAACCAACAATGTACAAACAAAATGTAAATCTCTTATCCAAATAAAACATTTCTCATTGTCTGAAAAGAAACTCATATATACAACAAAAGTGGCCAATTGAAGGCGTGCCTTGTTCATATCAGTGAAAATCTAGAGATAACAATTTCACAGACCTAGTAGGGTATTTTATCTGTGTGGCAATATCACCACTGAATTTGAAAAGAAACATTCTCCTCGCTTCGTAAAGTTTATTCAATGTTTAAAAATAAAAACTTTCACATAGATATACAATCGACAATAGAATTTGGAGGCTAACACATTGTAAATTCTGATATAGCCATCTAAAATGATGGAAATCCACAATTTGTTAATAATTTAGTGTAAACTTTCTTCATTTCTTTCCAGAAGCTAATAGACTTAATGTTACTTCTAATTCTATACTTTAAAAAAATTGAAAAAAGTATTTTAGTTTAGTGTTTCCTTTTTCTGTCAATGTCATTATACATTTTTTGTTTATGTTTTATTTCTTTTAAATTTATTTTATTTTATCAATTTTATCCTCATTAGTTTCCCTGTTACATCTTTAATTTGTTAATTTCATCTATTGCTTTATCAACAAATTCACAGCCTAAAGCCTTCTTTACAATTTTGCAGCTGTGCAAATGTTCCTATTGATCATACAGCCAACCACAAACAAAACAGTACATGCAAACCTCCATCACCTTTCCACCTACAAAGAGGATAAAATGCCTGAGGATGCAACTATTATGTTTTTTTGTCATACCATACTGCTTAGCAGGATACTTAGAGACTTCTTTTGAGGCTTTTTATAATTTATGCAATAAGCTATCCCCATGATCCTGGTGGCCAATTACAGAGATATATTTATATGTTTTTAGCTGAACCAAACTGTATCCTACCTAAGCATACCTATAGTGGATATGTGAAAGGAGTCTGATTTCAGAGATAAAGGAATCCGAAGATTTAGTTGTTATAGATTAGTTGCATTTTTAACTGGATGTTGCTCACCATATTTTCTTATATCTGGGTATTTGTAAAACATGGAGACAGATGAATGTCCCTATGCATCAATGAGCATTTGTCTCTATCCTTAACGCAAAACACAGTAGAAAACTAAAACAAGATTAAGAACAAATCTAAAAGTTGATTAAACTTTTAATTTTTTGGGTTGCGTGCATGAAATATGAATGTTTTGAATTAATTCCAATATTAGAATCAGAATTTAAATTAAGTTTTTCACTTTTCTGATATGCAAAAAGCAGACACTTTGCCGAATGATGGCCAGTTGTCTATTATTTTGTATTAGGCTATAAAACAAGACCTTCAATTATGTAAATCTTAATTTTGTACTATCAGTTTTTACTATCTAATACACAGCATGACATTAGAATAGAATCATTAATAAGGAACATTTTGGTCTGAAACACAGTTCCTTGTCACCATACTTTGATGCGCTTCAGTATATTCTGTAAACAGACACAGGTATCCAAGTGAATGACTAAAATCTGGGTCTTGTTCCCTCATGACAAGATATGAGATTCTCATATTTAATGCTATGGAAGAGTGCTTAGATGTGGCAGGTCCTATAACATCAACATAAGGAAGATAAATGATTTGAAGTACATATAGCTGAGCCATTCTAAGTGTTTAAAACTCATTTTGTTCAAAGTGAGTTTTCTCTGGTATTCTCAGCAGTGATTGTCGATGATTATACCATTAATTTCCCCACTAAAACCAGTGACTTATCTTTAGGCGGTACAACAATATGATAATTGTCCTTATGATTGGGAAGTTGGCACTGGTTCTACTATCTCATTAACTTCTCTTATTGTCACCCTTAAGGCATTAAGGTTTAATGCTATGATACTGGAGGTGGAATGAAGCTGTTTTTGACTTTAAAGCTTAGAATTTATTCAATATAGCTAAGATTTGGCAGCAAAGATAACATTAGGAAACCAGACAATGTTGTGGACTTCAATCGTACTGGATGGAACAATATTCGGAAACAAACATTTTATTTCAAACTAAATAGATTAATTAATTATTTGATGGTTGATTATGCTTGAATTATGACCAATATTATGAATTCTTCATGTTTATTGTAAAATGAATAAAACATTTCATCGCATTGAAAGAAAACCAGGTTGTTACAGTTCATAAAATATGTAAGTACCTTGAAAGATCAG
>NW_025212018.1:0-12278 GCF_004010195.1 Chiloscyllium plagiosum
AAACCGATCTAGCAACTTGAAACTGGACATCTAAGAAGTGTTCTGGGCCATTAAATTCAACCAGAATCTGTAACTTCATGGCCCATCATATCCCTTACTCTATCATTATCCTCAAGCCAGTAGATCAACTTGAGTTCAATGAAGAATGCAGCAAGGCATGCTGGCAGTAGTACCAGCGTACCTAAGAATTAAGTGTCAGCTTGTTGAAGGTGCCACACAGTCTACGTTCCAGCAAAAAAAGTAGAAGCAGCATGCAACAGACAGGCTACACAATTGCCCAAGAACAAACCCACAAACAACAGGTCAGATCTAAGCTCTGCAGTCCTGCCACATCCAGTTGGGAATGGTGGTGAACAATGAAACAATTAAAAGGAGTAAGAGGCTCCACAAATATTCCCATCCTCAATGATGCAGGAGCCCTCCCCCTCAGTGCAAAAAATAAGACTAGATGATTTGCATCCACCTTCATCTAGAAGTACCAAGTGGTTGTCAACCTTATCGTGGGGGTCCTGAGAAACACATTTGCCAGTTTTTAACCAAATCAATTCACTCCACATGTCAAGAAATGGCTGAAAGCACTGGAACTGCAAACTGGGTCTTGACAACATATTGGCAATAGTTCAGAGCCCCTAGCCAAACGGTTCCAGTACATTTATAATACTGACATCTACGCAGCAGTGTGGAAAGTTTCCAAGGCCTGTCCTGTACGCAAAAACCAGAACAAATTACTGGACCAGGCCAGTAATTACTCTTGATCACGAGTAAATTAACAGAAGGTGTCATCAACAATATTAATAAGCAGCACTTACTTTGCAATAGCCTGGTCACTGATGTTCAGTTTGAGTTCTGCCCAGGCCATTCATTTTCTGAACACATTACAGCCTTGGTCCAAATTTGGCCAAATGAGTTGAACTCCAAAGGTGATATAAGTATGACCACCTTGATATCAAGACTGTACTCAACTGAGTGTGGCATCAAGGAGCCCTAGCAAATGTAGAGTCAATGAAATAAGTGGAAAGACTCACCACTTATTGGTTTCAGACCTAGCACAAAGGAAGATGATTGTGGTTTTTGAAAATCAATCATCCCAGTCTATGGAGATCCTCAGGGTATTTTCCTAGGGCCAATCATCTTCAGCTATCTCATCAATGACTTCTTTCCATCAAAAGATCAGAAGTGGGAATGTTTGTGACTCTTCTGATGTTGAAGCAGTTAGTGTCCATATACAGCAAGACCCAAACAACTACATGGGATTGGTGTTGTTTCATATTTGTTGGTCGGTATAGACACGGTGGGCTGAAGAGCCTATTTCTATGCTGTATGTCACTATAACATCCTGGCTTGTCCTGAAATGTGGCAAGTAACATTTGAACCACACAAATGCCAGGCAACAACCACCTTGAACAATGAAGAATCTAACTATTGCTCCTTAACAGTTAACATACCATTACAACAGCTCAAACCCCCGCTATCAACATCCTGGGTGTTACCTTAACTAGAAACTTGACTGAACTGAACCAGCCACATGCTTCTGACCTTAGCTGATGCTATTACTGCTGTTATCCTAAACTGAAACCTGACTTGATAAAAACATGATCTATTTGTTTTGGTTTTAACAAAGTGGTTTCCCACTGCAACAAGCTGAATGCAATGCTGCAGATTTTGCTTTAGCAATATACTGAAGTCTATTAAGAAAATAAATTAAGATAAAATAGAATAAACTGAACCATATAACTCTGACACAAACTCAAAGATTTTTAAACACACAGCAGAAGTGTAATCCCATTAACAAATACAGACAATGCTGGAGAAACTCAGCAGGTCTGGCAGAATTTGAGAAGAGAGAAACAGGTTAAAGGTTTGAATCCTGTATGACTCTTCTTCAGACTCAGTAAGAAATGCTATAGTATAAAAAAACATTTTTAAAGTAATAGTTTGTTTATAGCTATTTATGTTTTGAACTCAGTTCTATTTTTTACTCACCCTCTATCCCCTAAGCATTTCCTTATCCTATGAAATCTTGAAGGTTCACTCACTTCACCCTGGACCAACCCAAAGGTATGCTGCAGGCCTCCGGTCACCACTTCAGTTCTCCAAAAGATTTATCAGGAACCAAATGAAATTTTTCAGCTTCAACACAACTCTTTGATTCTACAATTCATATGAACAATTGACATAACTAATAGTTTTACAACACTTCCTCCAGGCTCCCTGGCCCAATTATAATTTAGGGGATGGATCACTCCTTTTCAATTCTAACCTCATAGAATAACTGTAGATAAACTTTCACTGGTAATCAACTTAAATCATTTACTTTGGTATTGATTAGTAGTTTCTCAATCACGTGTTCCCATCCCACTTATCTATAAACAGAACTTTAATTCCAAAAAGCAGAAGTTTTATTCTGAATTATAATCCATAAATAAATGTTTTGCAAAACTAGTTTAATTGTAGCTTATTTTTCCCTCTTAATCAAGCTTTGGTGACTTGGTAAAGTCTGGGGAAACTGCCAACATAAATGACTTCCATGAACTTGCTCAAAAATTTTAATAATAATAAAAATAATCCCAGCCTGTCCCTCCACTTCATCATTTTACATAAACAGTTAAAACCATAAGAGTAAATATATGAACATGTGGAAAAAAACCTCTGAAAAATTTGGTTATGTTACTACAGTCATTTGGTGAAAACGTGTGTTTTTTCAATGCAGATTGGCTTTAACAAGATTGAAGAATTTAGACTGTTATTTGTAGAATGCAAACTTCCTTATCTGTATTGGCTGTAACACAATTCCAGTCCCATTAGTTTGACTGATCAGATTAGATTAGATTTGATTCCCCTACAGTGTGTTAACAGGCCCTTTGGCCCAACTGACCCTTTGAAGAGTAACCCATCCAGACCCATTTCCCTCTGACTAATGTACCTAACTGGCGTTGCTATTGCATGATTTTCCTATAACGCGTGATTACACCAGAATGGAATTATCACGTTACAGTAAAACCTTGATTATCCAAACATCAATTATCTGGATTTTGGATTATCCGAATAAGATCTCAAGGTCCCGTAAAAACGGCATTAGGCAACTCAGCATTCAGTTATCAGTTAAACATTGTTATGGCGTGCATTGCCGGATAACCGAGAAATGCTTGGATAACCGACACTCCTAAATTACCGCTTGTTTTTGGTTATCCCGCCTCGTTCGGATAACGGAGGTTCTATTGTATCTCAGAACTGACTTTAATAAATTCTCCTGGTGTAATAATCACACTGGTCAGCAGGTGGAGTGCATAATCTCAATCATATGACACGATCCTGTTAATGCAGTTCTTATGCTCACTTCTAATATTTTTCATCACCTGACAGAAGTGAAATTTTTATGTTCATCAACATTTTCACTTGTTTTCAGATTTGGAGAATTTGTTAACATTTTTTAAAAAACCCAATAGCTGTCATTTTGTTCAAAAAAGGTAAAAATTCTGGATACTTCAAAAAGAGAATTTTGTTTACTTGGTACATTATTACAGTATCAAGATGCTCCAAAACATTATACAAGTCATTTGGAGGGCAACCTTTGTTGGTACGTTCCTGATGAAGGGCTTATGCCCGAAATGGCAATTCCCTTGCTCCTCGCGTGCTGTCTGACCTACTGTGCTTTTCCATTGCCACACTTTTCGATTTTGCTTATAAGTAGGCAAGTAAGAAATAAAATTTGCACAGTAAAAGGGATTTTGGGGTCCACATTCACAGAATCCCTCATAGTTGCCACCCAAATTGATAGACTTGTTAAGAAGGTGTATGGTGTGTTGGCTTTCATTAGCAGGGGGATTGAGTTTAAGAGCCACGAGGTTATGCTGCAACTCTTGGAATATTGTGTTCAGTTCTGGTTGCCTCATTATAGGAAGGACGTGTAAACTTTAGAGAGGGTACAGAGGAGATTTACCAGGATGTTGTCTGGACTGGAGGGCATGTCTTATGAAGAAAGGTTGAGTGAGCTGGGGCTTGTCTCATTGGAGTGAAGAAAGATGAGAGGTGACTTGATAGAGGTGCACAAGATGATGAGCAGCACAGATAGAGTGGACAGCCAGAGACTTTTTCTTAGGGCAGAAATGGCTGTCACGAGTGGACATAATTTTAAGGTGATTGGAGGAAGTTTAGAGGGAGATGTCAGAGTTCGGTTCTTTACACAAAGGGTGGTGGATGCATGGAATGCACTGCCGGGGGGTGGTAGTAGAATCAGATACGTTAGGGACATTTAAACAACTCTTGGATAGGCACATGGATGATAGTAAAATGAAGGGTGTGTAGATTAGTTTGATCTTAGAGTAGGATAAAGGGTCAGCACAACATTGAGGGCTGAAGGGATTGTACTGTGCTGTACTGTTCACTGTTCAAAACTAGATCAAGGTTTTTCACCAATTTGGTCAAAACAATTTTTGGATTGATGTAGCAGTTAAAAATATAAGGTTTGAAGATGTCAAAGAGATCCATCCTTGAATTTAGTTGGCTATGTCTGTTTGAGACAAATTATAGAAGTACACAATCTACAGGAAATCCCTTATAATTTCTCTGGGTTCATATGCACTTAACATCAGAAACGTAATCAGATTTTGTGAGGGTGAACTTAACAGGTGACATTGTAAAACCTCAACAATTTGGTAGATAAACTGTGGGACAAACTGATTACCATCCACAAAATGTTGACCACTTTGGATTATACAAGGTTAAATTCCATCTGCATGTCACTTTAACTTTCATTCATTGACTTTTGACATAAATGGAAACAAAAATGGGGTGGGGGATTTGCAGTTGCCTGTTTTGCATCATCACCCAAAACCTATTTCATACTTTTGATGTTTTCTTACTTATAATTGCCAAGCATGGATGTTTAGACATTTACCTACCTTTATATACACAGTTTCTGCAATGTTTTGTATCAGAAGAGAAATGTTTTCATTCCAAACTGGATTGAGGTTCTTATGAATTATTTTACTTCTGTAAACTTCCTTCCTTGCTATTTTGAATTTCACATATGGATCACTTGTTCCTGAAATAGTATTGAGAAAATTCAGTGTGAAAGTATTACTTTGATATTTGAAGATAACAGTTGCAATAATTTAACTGGAAATATATCAACATTGTTTAATATTATCAAAACACTTTGTTAAAAGCTTGACGTTTAGCAGAATATTTAACTATTCTTCATCACATAAGCAATCTATCATTTTTATGATTTGGCAGAGATAATCAGAATACCACATGACAAGCACATCAGGGAATAACAATGTGTGAGATTTTCAGGATCCTTCAGGGTATCTGTATACATTAATCAGGATTTGGAGACGTCGGTGTTGGACTGAGGTGTACAAAGTTAAAGATCAAACAACATCAGGTTATAGTGCAACAGGTTTGATTGGAAGCACTAGCTTTCAGAGTGCTGCTCCTTCATCAGGTGGTTGTCCACAAAGCTAGCACTTTCAATTAAACCTATTGGACTGTAACCTGGTGTTGTGTGATTTTTAATTTTATACATCAATCAGGTGTTCCAATTGTTGCAAACATTTTTTCAAATATTTTGAGATTCATTACTTTAATTACTTCTACTTAAGCAGTACACTAGGGTAGCAATGGTGGAACGTGTGTGGCAAAGGCTCCCATCGATACCTAAAAATTGTATTTGGGTCCTAGCTGCCCAATTTGGTTTCTGTATTATGGGCAAGCAGGCTGTATTTCTCAGAATCTAACACAAGATGGCAGCAGATAGATCGAAAAAGTAAATTCACTCTAAGTAGATTGTCCAATTTTGAGACTACTTTGTTTGCACTAGGTGGCACAGGTTAAATTTGCTTCACTGCAGGACGAGCTGTTGAAAAGTGCTCAACAGACTGTGTACCTACACTCTCTATCACAATGAGCTGGCGATGAATGCAGGAGGCAAACTGTAGTAAATTATGGAATTCTTAATGAATCACAGCTTCAACAGCCAGTGGAAGTTTAAACATCACTTCCTCCAGAAACTTCATCTTTAAGTTTAATGTGTATGAAAGGATAATGTGAATGAACAGCATGAATCATATGTGCCTGATATGGAAAATGGGTCTTGAAGGAGGCAAACACCCCCACCATTCCTGCCTGTTGCCCAAGGGTAACTTATCAAACATTCGCCTGGCCCTTTATACTTCTCACCTACCCATACATTGGCTACTTAAAGACAACAATTGGTGTGACAGACAGCAATATGTTCTCAGCCCTGGCCTAGTCAGCTTGATATAAAACTGTGGACAAGTCAGTGGGAGGGTGATGGGAAGGCCTCCCAGAAAATTTGATGAGCTCCATGACCTGTGAAACCACCTATAGGGAATCACAAAAATCTACCTTTAATGTAATCATTCATGTTGCTCCAAGGCACAGTTACTCCTTGAGTAACCATTGGGATGGCACAGAGGCTCAGTGGATTGCATTGCTGCCATAGAGTGCCAGGGACCTAGGTTCGATTCCAGCCTTGGGCAACTGTCTGTATGGAGTTTGCACATTCTCCTTGTGTCTGCATGGGTTTCTGACTTGTGCTCCCGTTCCCTCCCACAATCCAAAGATGCGCAGCTTAGGTGAATTGGCCATGCTAAATTACCCATAGTGTTCAGGGATGTGTAGGTTAGGGGCATTAATCAGGGTTGCTCCAGTTTCCTCCCACAATCCAAAGATGCACAGCTTAGGTGAATTGGCCATGCTAAATTACCCATAGTGTTCAGGGATATGTAGGTTAGGGGCATTAGTCAGGGGTAAATGTAGGGTTGGGAAATGGGTTTGGGTGGGATACTCTTTGGAGGGTTGGTGTGGACTTGTTGGACCAAAAGGCCTGTTTCCACACTGTAGGGGTTCTACGATGCTATGAATTTAAATTATTTCTGGTCAGTGCATCACATGATATTAAGTTACACCTTAAACCATTCATTGGACTCACCAACCAAGTAGTGTCAATGTGGCAAAAAATATGCATAATCAGAAAAAATATATTTGTAAGTTATATTTTTAGAAAGAACAGATAATAAAATTATTTGATTATCTGTCAAAAATAACCCTCTTTAACTGTAACTTTATGGCCAGAGAATGCTATTAATGCAGTTGACTCTCAACTAATTAAATGCTTTCATCTGATATTACAGGCTTCATTAATTCACCTTAACAATCTTTGCTTGCTCAATGTACTAATATGTGATTATCTCATTTCCTAATAACTATTGTTATACATGCATTTTATGCATCAACTCAGTTTAGTTTCACCACAAGATGGCGTAACACTCCTTTCACTTCACAATGAAAACATAGGCCAATACAAAGAGTTGAGAGGTAGGTTTGTAGTTTGCTGGTGAGGATAAAGAAATGTAAACACAATCATGGAAGGGTCAAAGGTTGTTCAAAATATCAGACTGAACCTTACTTTTTCTGGCTAAGTTTGAATTACACTGAGTTTCTTGAAGAGTTTGTTATCACAAGACCTAGTGATTTCCATCACTGTTTCTTATCAAGCTGGGCGTACTAATTACCATCCTCTCCCTATGGTATCTGTCTCGTACAGTTAACAGCCCAACTTACCATGTGCCCTTCCATGAACAACAAGCCGCTCACCGTATTGCAATTGAAATGGTGGCATCTCTTGTACCTGTGCCATCTTCAAAATGTACCTGTACGAGCACTGGCATTCCAGTCAAGAACACGAAAAACACTGGCAAAGGGACAAATGGCATCATGATTCCCTGACAGAGCTCTGCAGGTCTTGGTGGATGGGGTGGTGCAGACATGGCTAGCCTCTTCTAGGTCAGTGAAAGGGGAAGCTGCACCACCAGCAAGATTGCCTCCTGTGCTCACCACCAGCTTATTGTGATAGAGAACACTGGTACACAGTCTAGTGAGGACTTCACTAAAATAACTCTGCAGCTGGACAGCTGATACTCTTAGGACTGTCAGAGACCAAACACTTGCTCAGGACCAGGCAAGTGAGGACTCTGTGGTTGGCAATCAGTGAGTTCAGACTAATGTATAGAGAGTAGCAGCAGTCACAGCAGTGCAGCAAATCATGTGACCTTCTTTCTGCCTCCTAGGACAGGTTGTTGCCACACGGAGCCAGATTCAGCATACTCAGGGTGCCCTGAATGGACACACACCCCTGCACTCCATTGTGCCAGCCACTGATCCACAAGGCCAAAGGCATGGCAAAATGGGCTATGGGGAGTTTTGACCCCAGTCCAATGTCCTCGTGGCTCCAGGAGACATAGTGGTGCCAGCAGACACTTAGTCAGAGGTAGAGCCGCATACAGGTCCTCCAGCAGTTTCCAATCAGGGCACTGGAGAGATGACTGGGTCCTCCACCTCCAGCATGACTGCCCTCTCTGCCCTTTGGATGTTCAAGCCAAAGAGAGTCAAATTGCCTCTGGAAGACCCTCAGTTAGTCTGACCCATTTAGACACAAGTGCCATTCAGCAAGAAACCCTTCCCCAAGACTGAGGATTGCTGAGCAGCAAGACAGGCTGCTTGATTACTGTGGCTGCACTAAGGCAAAGCAAGGCAATGGCTACCAATATACTACCTCCAACATTGTACGCTCTTCGACTTCACTTTTTGAGAGGTACCTGTTGAACACCTTCTGGAACTCCAAGTACTACATATCTATTGGTTCACCTCTATCCTTGAAAAACTCAAATAAATTAGTCAGATGCAATTTCCCTTACATGGACTCTGTTTGAGTAGATTATGATTTTCCATCTTGCCTTGCCTCACTTCACTTTACTTCCCTTCCCTGCTGCAAGACCCTTCCCTTCTGCATTTACCCAGGGAATATGGGCACTGTTGTTGCAGTCCTGACCACTGTTACCAGTGGAGACTACAGAGCTAATAGCCAATTCAATCAGCCGGCAGTTCTCTGAAGCAGGATTGCCATACAAGTAAGGGGCACAAGTTCCACATTCCCCTTCACAGAGTGCTAAATAGCCATGGAATTGCTGTGATTGGTGGGCAAGTATTTCCCAGCTGCCTCTTCAGATACTGGGCTGCAAAATCCCCCATCCATGTGAAAAATTGTTCCCATGAGTTCAAATCCCATTATAGCTGCGAGGGAACTTAAATTCAGTTAATCAAATAAATCTTGAATTAAAAGGCCAGTCTCAGTGAAAACAACAGGCTTTGATTTTAAACAAAAAGTTTGGTTTACTAATATTCTTAGAGGGTGGATATTTGCTGGGCTTCGATACTGCTACCTATGTGTAGTTGACTTTACAATACCCTCTGAATTGGCCGAGCAAGCCATTCAGTTGTATCAAAGTTGTACAAAAAACATTTAAGAATAAAACTAAAAGGATCATCGTGTATTGACCTGGACATAAAAAATGCACAACCTGCCCAGTTGATTCTACAAAGTCGTTCTTACAAAACTCAGGTCTTGTTTCAAAACAGTACAATTACTTTCTCAAATCCCTATACTGCCATCCCTGCCTCTCTCACTGGCAATTCACACCCATCAGAGGTGGGATCGCAATAATGTACAGGAGGCAGAGTCTTCAACATAGAATCCAGATTCCATGAGATTTCTTGCAAAATCAAACAGGAGCAAGGACACTCCCTATCACCCTCCATCAACTCATAAATCAATATTGCTCCATGTTGAAACAGGGATAGGAGCTAGAGAACTGAATGTACACAGGGTCAGATAACCTCGAGGTTCAATAACAAAAGCAGCCCAGCTACACCAATGTTGACCTAACTGGCCATGTCCTAGGGATGTATCTACCAGATACATCTGCACATGGAGCAATATGAGCAAAAATAAAATCTTCTTTACTTCATCCTCACTTACCCATTTGTTGCAGATGAATCTGTCCATAATGGTATTGATAGGAGTGACCACTAGACAGTCCCTTTGGAGACAAAGTCTCACTTTCATATTGAGGATACCCTCCATCATGTTGTGTGGCACCACCCTTTTGCTAAGTGGGAGAGATTTCATTCAGATGGATCAGGTCAAAACTGAGCATCAATAAGATGCCTGAAGGCAGAGATATGGTGGTGTAGTTAGGAAAGTGACTTGATTAGTAACCTAGAGAAAGGCAAAAGTGAGGACTGCAGATGCTGGAGATTAGTGTCAAGATCAGAGTGGTGCTGGAAATGCACAGCAGGTCAGGTAGCATCCGAGGAGCAGGAAAACCAACGTTTCCGGCAGGAGCCCTTCATCAGGATGCTGCCCGACCTGCTGTTTCCAGCACCATTCTAATCTTGACTAGTAACCTAGAGAGTCTGGCTAAAGTTTTGGGAACAGGAATTCAATTTCCGTTCTGGTAGTTGGAGGAATATAATTAGAATTACTGCCAATTATCATCCTATCAGTCTACTCTCAATCATCTGTAACGTGATGGGAGGTGTCATCAACAGTACTATCAAGCAGCACCTGCTCAGCACTAACTTGCTCAGTGATGCCCACTCAGCTCCTAACCTCATTACAGCCTTGGTTCAAACATAGACAGGAGAGCTGAATTCCAGAGTGAAGTAGAATGACGGCATTCAACTGAGTTTGGCATCAAAACTGGAGTCAATGGGAATCAGGTGATAAGCTCGCCACTGGTTGGAATCATATCTGGCACATAGAAAGGTCAGTCATTACCAACTTCAGGACATCTCTGCAGAAGTTCCTGAGGACAGTGTCCTAAGCCCGACCATCCACAGCTACTTAATCATCAAAAGTGTGAATGTTTGCTGATAATTACATAATGTTCCGCACTATTTGCAACTCCTCAGATACTGAAGCAATCCATGTCCAAGTGCAATAAGATCTGGAAAATATCTGGGCTGAAAGTGATATACAACATTCAAGTCACAGAACTGCCAGGTAATGATCATCTTATTAAGAAAAAAATCTAACCACTGCCCCCTAACATTCAATGGTGTTACCACTGAATCCCCAGCTATCAAATGCCTGAGGCTTAACATTAACCAGAAACTCATTGGACTCATCATATAAGACTATAAGAGCAGGTCAGAGGCTGCAAATACCGCAGCGAGTTTCTCAACTACTCACTGCCCAAAGCCTGTCCACCATCACACGGCACAAGTAAAGAGTCGAATGGAATACTCCCAACTTGCCCAGATGGGTACAGCTCCAATAACACTCAAGAAGCGTGACACCATCCAGAACAAAGCAACTGCTTGCTTGGCAACACATCCACAAACATTCACTCCCTCCACTACCAAATCTCAGGAGCAGCAATGTGCACTATGTACAAGATGTCCTGCAGAAATTCACCAAAGATCTTTAGACAGCACCTTCTAGACCCACAACCACTTCCATCTAAAGGACAAGGGAAGCAGATACACAGGAAGACCAACACCTGAAAGTTCCCCTCCAAGCCATTCACCACCCTGACTTGGAAATATATCACTGTTCCTACACTGTCATTGTGTTAAAATCCTGGAATTGCATCCCTAAGGGCATTTTGGGTCAAGTCACCATCTTCAAGAGCAACTATGGACCGACTATAAATCTCTGGCCAGCCAGAGATATCCATGTCTCATGAGTAAATAAAAAACTGAAAGCTAATCTGAGTATTGATGACCGTGATGATAACCATGAAACCTATTGTGGATTGTTGCAAAAATATTTGGTTCTTGAATATTTTTAGGGAAGGAAATCAGTCATTTTTACATGATCTGTGCTGCCTATGACCCACTGCAATTTGTTTGATTCTTAACTGTCTCTGAAGTATCCTTCCAAGCGATTCATTAGGTGACCAATTAGGAATGCGCAATAAATGTTGTCCTTGCCAATGACGCCCACATCCCATGAAAAACGAGAAAAAATTCAACCGTAATCCATTATCCCTTGATGGGTGGATCCTCCCCTCCATCAGTATCACCAAGCTACGTGATTAACTCTTAATCAATGAAGAGTACAGGATGCCAGCACCACGTATATGTAAAAAATGAGATGCCAACCTTATGAATCTATTGCTGAAAATGTGTTGCTGGAAAAGCGCAGCATCCAAGGAGCAGGAGAATCGACGTTTTGGGCATGAGCCCTTCTTCAGGAATGAGGAAAGTGTGTCCCGCAGGCTAAGATAAAAGGTAGGGAGGAGGGACTTAGTGGAGAGGCGTTGGAAATGCGATAGGTTGGAAGGAGGTTAAGGTGAGGGTGATAGGCCGGAGTGGGGGTGGGAGCGGAGAGGTCAGGAAGAAGATTGCAGGTTAGGAAGGTGGTGCTGAGTTCGAGGGTTGGGACTGAGACAAGGTGGGGGGAGGGG
>NW_025212018.1:12326-25000 GCF_004010195.1 Chiloscyllium plagiosum
GGTGTTCTCTGAAACGTTCCGCAAGTGGTGAAGGAACCAACAAGTGAGAGAAACATACTTAACCTCATCGTCACCAATCTGCCTACCACAAATGCATCTGTCCATAACAGTATCGGTAAGAGTGACAATTGAAATGTCATTATGGTGTCAGATTCCATTTTTACGTTGATGATAACCTTCTTCGTGTTGTGTGGCAACACAGCTAGAGTACTGTATACAATTCTGGAATTATAGAAGAGATGTTAGTTCTCTGGACAGGATGCAAAGGAGATTTACCAGCTGAAGCATTTTAGTTATGAAGAGAGATTGGATAGACTGGTGTTGTTTTCTTTAAAGCAGAAGAGACTGATGGTGGATGTGATTGAGAGGTATAAAATTGTGGGGAGACATAGATAGGATAATTAGGAAGGAATATTTCCACTTGATAGACGGATAAATAACCAGAGGGCATAGATTTACGGTAAAGAGGGGATGTGAAGAAAAATCTTTTCATCCAGAGGGTGGACATCCATGCAAGTTATCAAGGAATTCAGTCTTCTCTGAGGAAGTCAAGCATAAATAATGAGATTAAAGAACATGTCATTGTCATTGGAGTGCAGTGCTCATGCTAAATACTAAATACCAAGATAAAGCTGAAAAACTACTTAAGAAGCATGACATCCCAGAAAGTCCACAGATGAAGCTTAAGGTAGACGTCTTCAGGCTCACAAGGACTGATTACCCCATTACTAGTGACTACTATTCTTACTACTGGGAGTTGATCCAGCTGATATCAGTACGAGTGAGATTGTAGAGTACTTGCCAGCACAGTTCAGTCATCATGATATTCCAGACATTGTGATGAGCGATAATGATCCAAATGCACAAGTGAAGAACTCAGGCACTTCACAAAGGGTTGGGAAATTCAAGACTTGATATCATTTCCACACAACTTTCAGTCAAATGGAAAGGCTGAGAATGGTAATGAAAATCAAAAAAGGAATCAGAAAGAAATCAAACAAGTCCAGCATAGACATGTACAGTGCAATCCTTGAGTGTAGAAACACAGCTACCGCAGGCACTGAAAGTAGTCCAGTCCAAAGAAATGTCAGATGCATCCAAAATACTCTTCCAATAGTCAAAAACATACTGAAGTTAGAAATAGTAACAGCTGTGAGTAACAAAATCAAGATGAAATGACAGAAAACCAAATTTCACTTTGATAAAATTCCACGTCTTTGCCAGATGTGAGAACTGGAGAACTGAGCAGAATCCAGAAGTTCAATACTCTCAACAAAGGTCAGCCCATGTGGCAACATTGGACCTGGGATGAGCAGTTTTTAACCAGCTTGTAGCGAGTGTGAACAACCAAGTATCTCACATCACAAGCAGAGAAGCTGCTCCTTCACTGCAGAAGCAAATCAGGAACAAGTGATCTCACCACCTGCACAGAATGACCAACAGTCCCAGAGGTTCACTGCTCCCCATCAACAGAAATGGATCAGGCAAATCAGTAACCATGGAAACAGCGCTCATAATGGGAACAACGTCTCTGGATAAAGAATGAGCAGCATCCAAAGAGCAGGAGAATTGACATTTCGGGCATAAGCCCTTCATCATCCCCATTTTCCCTCCCCCAGCCTATCCCAGGCCCAACCTTCCAACATGGCACTGGCCTCTTGAATGGTCCTACCTGTCCATCTTCCTTCCCACCTATCCGCTCCACCCTCCACTCTGAACTATCCTGACCAGCTGTGCATTTCTTGCACACACTCTTCGACTTTGATCTTCAGCATCTGCAGTCCTCACTTTCTCCTAGAAGAATGAGCAGGTACCACAGGTACAGCCAACAACAGTATAAATACATACCATTTGAAGACCTACATGATTTAAAGATGATGAGTGTAATATAAATGCACAGACTGATGAAAAAGTAACTGAATATAAACACTGGTTGTTTTGTTAAGTAATGATAATTTTCTTTGAGATCATGCTTGTTGAGTAACTTGTCACCTTATGAACTGCCAATGGTAGTGTCTGCAATTGTTTTTTATGAAAAGTGGAATGTTTAAGCAAATGTGTACTGGCAGGCTGTTGAGTCACATGACTTGTGTCTCTGTTGGAAATACCTTTGTGTTTTTGTCTCTCAGTTTGAGTACAGAAGAGAATTAGACCCAAAAGAAGTCCTGACACATGTAGAAATGTGGCACCTGCAAGGGAACTTTAAACTTCTGATGAACAGTGATTTGCTGCCCAGAGCTTTCTATGGGTGCCTCCAACTTTGCACAGAATTAAGCCGAACAACTGAGACTTGAGATCCATGCCCTAAACTTGCCCAGAAATTTACACCAGAATGCCTGCAACATGCATAGAATCAGGCTGGAAAGCGATTGATAATGTAAGCTGCATTAGAAAGGCTTTCCTTAATACTAAATACATTTACAATCAAACTTGCAGTACACTCCCACCTATTCCCAACTACAAAGTTCCACCCTACACACTCCATCTTTAATCCCAAGACTTAATTGCCCTCTGCAGAAATATTTTTGACTCACAAGAGCCAAGTTGTCCAGACTCAAAACCTAGAAAAGCAATAGTGCTTAAAAACAGAAAAAAGGTTTTCCTTATTTTCCTTGGCCGCATGTACATTATTATACAATGTACTTTATTAGATATTTATGGTAGTTTTAAAATTCACTTCAACACTTTTCTATGTATGTACTTGACATTAAAGGTTATACAAAGCAACTATTGTTCTCTTAAAGATTAAAGTTAGATGAATAAATGCTTAGGTTTTATTTAAAAAAAGACACTTACCTCGACAGTGCCAAGCTGCTGGACCCGAATAAGAATTCATTCTATACTAACACTGAAGGAGACATGGCTTCAGCACTTCTGTGCCTCACCAGTACCTCTCATGATTCTTATTACATTTAACTGTAGCCAAGGCAGGAAACTCCTAAGGCTGCAGTGCAAGAGATAAGGTCACAGGTTAAATACTGGTTAATGGCACATGCCTTGGTATTGCTACTGACAGGAATATTTTCAAGGTAACTGTTCAAGATTTGCAGTGAAATCCGAGCCTTCAACTTCCTCTTTCAGAGGCAAGAGTACTACCAACTCAATAAAGCTGACACTTGCAAATAAAGTCAGTCTAAAAACTTAAAATCGATATCAAAGCAGCTGTACCTATAAATTAACAACTGACGGAAGGGAAGTTGTTCACAAAGCAATATATAACCAAGTAATGATTTTAAAAAAAATTAATTTGCTAAAGTTCTCTGCAGGCCATTCCATTTCCTGCAAGATTATATCCCTATTAATTCATACAGGAATGATTCCTTTTGTGACTTAAGAAAAATGTAAAATATTCTATTGAGGAGTTTTCTAGAGCTCTTAGTGCTTCAGTCACAAATCTAATCTCGCTTACCGCAGTCAGGAGGATCATTATTTGTTATAACGTATCCAGATTATAACGTAGTCAGCCTAATAGTTATCCAGTTGAGGGATCACCACTGAAATATAAATTGCATTTTGCACGGCAAGGCCCATTTGAGGCACATTTCTTAGTGATTCATAAGAATACTTATGAAATAACTGCAGAGAAGCCGGTATTCTATCACCAGGTCGGCCTTTTCTTTACACGTGCACAATACACACATTCTGACCAGCCAGCTAGAGCCAGTCCCTAGACTGAGGGGGCTCTCTGAGATTCCTGTCTATATCTGTCAGCTAGGGCTCCCTATTTTCCCAGTTTAACAGCCCCAATCAGGGATTTCATAGTCAATGAGATCCAACTGGCCAACCTCATTCCAATTGCTACAATTTATGAAAAGTTATTTTCATCAGTATGGATATCAAGATGTTATTGGTGAAGAAAACTATGTGCGATGTTCAAGAAAACCAAACATACAACCTATTTCTCCATCATTTAATGCCATTGCAGTATGTATTCTTAAAATACATATAGTTTAGTTAGTCAATAATGTATTCTCATTTTTAAAGTGTTGGTATTTAATTAAATGTTCTGTTGTGTCTCTAGAGCTGCAAACCCACCCTGGTCCACAAATGTTGACTGTTGTCTCACATAAAGTGATTAAAAACAAAGAATTTAATACAAATGAAATATTGGTGAAAGGGGTAGCTTGACTGCCAGTGAATCTGAACGAATGAAAAAGAACAATTACCATTGTTTTACCAATGAGAGAACATATGGTGCCTGGGCAGAAACTTAATATACTGCCAGAAAAAAACCTTGGAGAAACATAGGGCATGAAAAATATAAATAAATATTAGAGGAATGTTCTTCGAGGTATCAGAATGTTGCCTATTCCAGAACCATTTTTATTGCTCATTTCAATTGTCTTTTTCTCTGATGTTTTCTAGTACATTAAAGTCTCCTATTACAGGTGCTTGGAATGCTTCACCTAGTATTCAGCAAGTTTTTTCTGCATCAGAAGGTTCAAAAAGGCTCAAATCTCTCTGAAAACTTAGGCATCTGGTATGGGATGATACTTCAGGACAGTACTGAGGAGTGTTGTAAAGTTAGAGATCCTGTTTTCCAGATGGCATGTTAAAATGATATCCCGTCTGTCTTTGAAAATATTCTAATGCATTATTTGAAGAAGAGCAAGTGATTTTCATTACTCCCTTAACTAACGTCATAGAACAGATCCTTTATTTCACAGCTTGTGAAATGGGCTGCTCTGTTTCCCAATATTTCAACATTGATTACAATTTATTAGTACTTTGTTGAATGTAGCAAAATGGACAATAATATATCCTGATCTTGTTCCCTTCAACTGCAGCGAGTTTCCCATTTGGAGGTGAAAAGAAGCATGAATCATTTTAAAAGGGAAGTAAAATTGTGTGCTTCCTTTCCAACGACAGTACAGAAAGACTGTGCACTTTTCTGCACTCTGAAGCTTCTCTGATTCTGTGGATTGAGATTAGGTTGTTGGAAATGTACATAAATATATCAAATAAATACCGAAAGAAAACCTTGGGGTGGTGGGGACATGTGTATATGGATCTGAAAGGGTTAATCTGAGGTGTGCCATAAGGACCAGCCACAATGATGATGTGATATGGTAGAACTGTACAAAATCTTGAAGGAATAGAACCTAATATTTGGTCAGCTTTAATGTCCCTGGAACAATGTGTATCATATCAATATAACCTATAACTGCAGGCCATCATGCAATAAACTAAATCTTGTTCACTACAAGAGATTTATTGGTTAGTCCAGAAAGTGGTTTTCCACCACCAGGACACTAGATTTGTGCTGTCCTGTACTTAAAGAAGATGGTGTCAGCTATCACCATGAGCATCAGCTCATACAATGCAGTGATTTTGAATCGTCACTCAACAATCTTCCATCCCCGGTTTACCTTCATATGGTCCATCTCTGGCACTCCCATTTCCTTTCCTGACTTCTCTTTCTTCATTTCTGGACTAGGCTCTCTAGTTGTATGCATCATAAGCCCACCAATCTCACCTACAAGAGGAAGCAGCAGTGAACTGGTAATGTCACTGGGTTAGGAAGGCAAAGCATCACCCTAATGATCTTGGGACATGGGTTCCAAGCCCACTATGGGGCAGATGGGGTAATGTGAATTCAACAGAAGTCTGGAATAAAAAGCAAGCGCAATGATGACCATATAATCATTGTTAATTATGTTTCAAAGAAAACATTTGGTTCACTAACAAAAACAGAAATTGCTGGAAAAGCTCAGCAGTTCTGGCAGCATCTGTGGAGAGAAATCAGAGTTTAAATTTCAGGTCCAGTGACCCTTCCTCAGAACTAGTTCCCTAATGTCCTTTAAGGAAGGAAATCTGCCATCTTGACCTGGTCTGGTCAAGATGTGATTCTAGATGCAGAGTAATGTGGTTGACTCTAAGGTCAGTTAGAGATAATCTATCTAGAGATGACCACATCCTATCTGTTAAAAATGTTTTTATTCATTCATGAGGTATGGGTATCGCTGGCTCAGTCAGCATCTATTGCTGAGTCATAACTTCCTGGAGAAGGTGATGGTAGCTGCAAATCTTAGCATGTCACCCATGCTGCTGTTAGGAAGAGAGTTTCATGATACTGACCCAGCAACAGTGAAGGAATGGTGATCTAATGCCAAAGCAGGATTCTACATAGCTTGATGGGGAATTTGTAGGTGGTGTTGTTCCCATGCAATGAAGGAATCTCTTGTAGTTGACAACAGAAGACAAGAGGGGTGAAAACAATCAACAATCTAATATGAAACTCAGCAGTGTTTCATATTATATTAGATTCCCTACAGCGTGGAAACAGGCCCTTCGGCCCAACAAGTCTACACTGAACCTCCAAAGAGAAACCCACCCCCCTATATTTACTCCTGACTAATACACCTAACACTACGGGCAATTTAGCATGGCCAATTCACCTAACCGGCACACCTTTGGACTGTGGGAGGAAACCGGATCAAATCCACGCAGACATGGGGAGAATGTGCAAATTCCACATCGACAGTTGCCTGAGCCAGGAATTGAACCTGGGTCCCTGGCACTGTGAGGCAGCAGTGCTAACCACTGAGCCACCATGCTGCCCTTGAGCCACTGTGCCGCCCTACTTTGTGTCTGGAAAATACTTAATTCTCCAGCATTTAATGAACACACGTATGCATCAACTAATACAGAGAAAGAAAATAATTCAGATCTGCCATATCCAGTTATGAATGGTGTTACACAATTAAGTGATTAATTAAAGGAGGAGACTCCAAAAATGTCCAATACTAAAGGATGGAGATGCCCAGTAAGTTGCCCAGTAAGACAAGGTTGAAGCTTTTACAAATGCCTTCAGCCAGAATTACCAGGTGAATGATTCACCTTGACCACCATCTGGGATCCTCAGTGGCAAAGAAGTCGATTTCAGCCATTTCAATTCACTTCACGGGATAACAAGAAACAAGTTTTTTTTACATAGCACTTTTTACACTATAAACATCCCAAATCTTTGTACAGAAGCATTGTAAATCAAAGTGTTAAGCAAAGTCATGTAAGCAAATATTGCTCAAAACGTCTGGTTTCGGCATCATGGGAGACCGGGTTTACAATTGACGTTGTGTGCTGAGTCTCGATGGAAGTTTGGACTTGTGGATCTGCACAGGAGTTGCCCAGGAAGTTGAAACTTCTGATGAGCATGCACTCTGCTCCCTAGGAACTCAAAAAAATGTTTCCATTTCTGAGCGAGAGTACTAAATTTCAAACATGCCCTCAGTAGCTACTTAAATAATTACTCGGAATGCTAGGCAGATTAAAATTTAGGCTAATATCTGGACAACTCAACAACTGACTTAACATATGACTACATTGTGATCCACCTACAACACCCATTGACACAAGCACCCAAGGAGTCCTCCCCAACTCAACATGATTAAACCCTGAATTGGATCAGACTACACTATCAACCTGACTACTCACTCAATCACCTATTCACCCACGGATTCACTCACTCAATCTATAAAGCAAAAATCAAAGAAGAAACTTTTACAGTTACTGTACAGAATACTACAGAATATAGCTAATACTATAAAACAGCTCATGTCCTGTCTTCCCTCTGCTCTACTCTGACAGAGTTTGCCATGGGATGCTGTGCAGCACGTTTCTGTGACACCAATGTCAGAAGAAATACACAAGTAATATCATGTTGGAAGATCTTCATGCAGAATGGAAAAGAATACAACTTTGCCATTGTTTAGGAGATTCAGGCCATTAGACCAGATGACCAAAAGCTTGGTCAAACAGGAAGATTTTAAGAAGTATCTCAAAAGGATGCACAGATTTTGGAGAAGATTTTTAGCTTAGGTTGTGGATCAGGTTGTAAGTTTGCTCACTGTGCTGGTAGATTTTTTCTCTGATGGTTCATCACCATGCTGGGTAACATCATCAGGGAGCCTCCGATAAAGCGCTGGTGTTCTGTCCTGCTTGCTATTTATCTGTTTTGGTCTGTTGTGGTGGGTGATATCATTTCTGTTTCATTTTCTGAGAGGTTGGTAGATGGGGTCCAAATTGATATGTTTGTTGATGGAGTTCTGGCTTGAATGCCAGGCCTCTAGGAATTCCCGTGCGTGCCTTTGTTTAGCCTGTCCCAGGATGGATGCATTGTCCGGGTTAAACTATGTGTATAGATACTAGTGATAAACTGGTCACGTCTTTTGGTGGCTAACTGGTGGCCCTGTATCCTGGTGGCTAGTTTCCTGCCTGTCTGTCCAATGTAATGTTTGTTGCAGTCCTTGCAGGGTAGTTTGTATATGATGTTCATTCTGCTGGTTGTTGGTACGGGATCCTTTAAATTCATCAGGAGCTGTTTCATTGTGGTGGTAGTTTTGTGGGCTACCATGATGCCTAGAGGCCGAAGTAGTCTGGCCATCATCTCTGAGATGTCTTTAATGTATGGCAGGGTGACTAGGGCCTCTGGATCTGTTGTGTCTTCTTGTTTTGGTCTTTTGAGTAGGAATCAGCCAACTGCGCTTATAAATGTGAGGTGCTGCATTTTAGGGAAGCAAATCTTAGCAGGTCTTCCGCACTTAATGGTAAGGTCCTAGGGAGTGTTGCTGAACAAAGAAACCTTGGAGTGCAGGTTCGTAGCTCCTTGAAAGTGGTGTCACAGAGACAGGATAGTGAAGAAAGCGTTTGGTATTCTTTTTATTATTGGTCAGAGTATTGAGTACAGGAGTTGGGAGATCATGTTGTGATTGTACAGGATATTGGTTAGGCCACTATTGGAATATTGCATGCAATTGTGGTCTCCTTCCTATCAGAAAGCTGTTGTGAAACTTGAAAGGGTTCAGAAAAGATTTACAAGGATGTTGCCAGGGTTGAGGATTTGAGCTATAGGGAGAGGCTGAATAGGCTGGGGCTGTTTTCCCTGGAGTGTCAGAGGCTGAGGGGTATGCATAGAGAAAGTATTTTCCGTGGGGTGGGGGAGTCCAGAACTAGAGGGCATAGGTTTAGGTGAGAGGGGAATGATATAAAAAGAGACCTAAGGGGCAACTTTTTCACGCAGAGGGTGGCACCTGCATGGAATGAGCTGCCAGAGGAAGTGGTGGAGGCTAATACAATTGCAACATTTAAAAGGCATCTAGATGGGTATATGAATAGGAAGGGTTTGGAGAGATATGGGCTGGGTGCTAGCAGGTGGGACTAGATTGGGTTGGGATATCTGGTAGGCATGGACGGGTTGGACCAAAGGGTCTATTTCCATGCTGTACATCACTATGACTCTATGACTCTCTGAAGAAGAACGGGAAGTGATATCACCCACAGACCGCAACAGACCAAAACAGATAAATAGCAAGCAGGACAGACACCAGCGCTTCATCTGAGACTCCCTGATGATGTTACCTAGCATAGTGATGAACCATCAGAGAACATATTTACCAGCTCAGCGAGTAAACATACAACCATAACAGGATGCACAGAGACACAGAGCTATAAGGAGTATAATTCCAGAACTTGGGGCTGAGGCAACTGGAGGCAAGGCCACAATGGTGAAATAAATTTATTTCAGAAAGTATGAGGTCAACGTTAAAGAAGCACAGCAATTTCAGAGAATTGTGGGGTCCAAAACCCAGGGTTACAGTTTAAGTATAAGGGGTCACTCTTTCAAGATGCACAGGCTTTGAACAGTCCAGATAGCTTTACACACTACTGGCCATTCATTATATTGATCAGCTACTGACATGTTCAGCTAATCAACAGCATGGTTAGCACTAGGTGAACACTAAAATTGTTAAAATGAGCAGGCAGCAAGGTCAATAGGCACAGGTTAATTGTATGACATGACTCCAAGTACCACCTACACTTTATTTGTCAAATTTAGCCCCTTGGAGGTCTCCTGGTATGGATGGAATCATGCTATAGCAACAGTCATTGCCTCTGGGAATAAAGAAACATACTGTGGAAAATTTGTGTTAGATTTTGAAAGTTGATTACTAGTGATTGAGTAATCTCTCTTTTACATTTAACTACATCTTATTACCATTTTACCCACTGAAGTGTGAAAAGTACTGTTATTAATGCTATTAATAAATACATCTCAGTGTAACAGATCTGATGAAGCCTCTTCTAATGCAATTGTAAATCACTTCTGTCAGATACAGGCCAGTGATCTAACATTTTCTTATGAAATAATTAATTTTAGAAACCTTATTTTTGCTGTTAGATGATATTTCTGTTCAGATTCAACATTACAAGCAGCAGTTGAGGAACAGGAGCATGTTCAGCTAATTCATTATTGTATTAGAATTGCAATTAAACATGTGTTAATTAAAATAATAAACAGGTCACACACCAAAATATTTTGTCTGCCGGCTGCATTGTTAATGATAATTTGCCTCTATTACCTGTCATTTGAAGAAACATTGACAGAGTAAAAAGGCAGATGGCAAAGTTTTTCTTAACTTGTGAAGAAAACAGTGATTTTTTTTGCATAAGTTAATGATACCTTCAATATTATTTGTGTGATTGCTCTATTGTCATCACCACCCTTCCATCTATACAAGATGATGGATATGCAGCAAGTCAAATACACTGGGTATGACATAGCTTGAAAAAGTGCACTTTTTTGGAGGACTGAAAAGACCAATCTATGAGAAACAGCTTCAGCTACAAGGGTTACATATGAAGTGATAATCAGATGTTAATGTGGATTGTTGTTTTCAGCATTCATGCCTGTCCTCAAGCCACCGTAGCTACCAGTTGTCATGATAGTGAATGCTTAGCCAAAGATGAGGTCCAACTTCCATCCTACAAATGTGCCTGAGCCAGTGAAATTACCTCTGCTTAATGAATGCCATCATGGTCGGGGCATTTGACTTTGAGAAATTTGCCATATTCGTGTTTTTGTTCTTGCATGAGATTCCCAGAAGGTGGCACATATAAAAATTGCTGATCTTCCTTTCCTGATTGCTGTTGATTGTCTGTCAACAACAAGATGCTAAGAACAAAGCCCTCAGAAACTAACAGACTGGTCCTAAGAATCGTTTTAATGACTTTCCATGAATGTTTCATTTGTCAGCCAAAGGTGGTTGCGTCATCCATATGCAAGCATTAAGGTCTGCATCAAGACACAGACTATCTGTTACTGTGGACTCAAGGCAGTAGAATTTGCTCACCACTTCCAGTGTGGTGCTACTTGGTGTGATCAAGGGCAAGAAAGTGACACTTGTCCCATAAGCAGTTTTTTTTAACCCTTACAGTAACAGAAAACAAGTTGCACTCTAGAAAGATCTGTGGTTAAATAAAGCTAACAAGAAACTTCAACTATATTTTCCTTGAAGTTGTTTCAATTCAACAACTTGCCAAAATGCTTGCAGCATATAAGGTGTTATGAAATGTGTATGGTTTATATCCATTAATATAATTTATTTTCGAGTTGAGATTTTGATCTAGTGACATGTGACTTAGTTAGATTTATTTAAGATTGTCACTTGTACATCGATACAGTGAAATGTGGATAACATTGCCATGTTCTGACATCATCTTGGATTAGAGAATAAAGTATTGTTTAAATTGCATAAATGGTAAAGTACTGATTAAATTAATATTAAATTGATATGACAAAAACTGAAACAACTTCAAAAGTTCATCTTTCCCTTTCTGTTAACTTCTCCCTATCTACTCCTCCAGTCGCTGCCATCTCTGAGTTAGAGATGGTTACGTTGCCTGGGTCTCACAGCTCTTCTGATGCTGGACATTGACTGATGGGCCCTGGCACCAAGTCAACCAATGGGGTCCTGGCTCATCTTCTGATGCCACCACCTGAGATGAAGCAGGTATGGAGGTAAGTGTGACCCCAGCGTCTCACAGGAGCTCATGAGGGGGAGGCCCAAGAGCAGCCAAGACATAAAATAACAAGTTACCGAACTGTAAAGACAACGCTGCATACCACGCTCAGGACCAATCACTGCCAACCTCACTGCCATCTTGAAATATTTCAACAGGATGTTGAGAACAAAGGCCTCAGAAACTGACAGCTTGGTCCTAAAAGTCATTTTAATGGTTTTGCATGAATGTTTCATTTGACAGCCAAAGGTCGTTTTTGCCATCCCAATGCAAGCACTGCTTTCTGCATCATGATAAAGATCATCTGTCACTATGGACTGAAGGCAGCAGAATTTGCTAACCACTTCTAGTGTGGTGTTATTTGGTGTTGAAGGACAAGGAAGTGACACTTGTCTTATAACCAGATTTTTAAAATCATTTATAGAAACAGAAAATAAGTTGCGTGAAAGAATGCTCCAAGAAGCTTCAAGTACATTTTCCTTGAAGTTGTTCTATGTGTCTGTGGGTTTTTTTTTAGAATTAACTTGCCAATCTTTCTGGAGTCATGATTTTAAACTTCTATGTGTCAAAGAGCGGGTGACTGGCACCATCCTAAAGTGATAATGTGAATTTGTTTTGAGAGAGTTTTACAATTGCAAAGAGTAAACATTGAAGGACATTAGCTTCCTTTTTGCTCTGAAGAATCAACAATTGATTTTTGGTAAGAAAAATCCATGGAATAAGAAGCTTTTGGGATCATTTTACAGAAGATGCAGCTGGGGCTGGATGCATAAATAGCTCTACTAGAGAAAGGAGTTAGTTCCCAACAGTTAGGAAACAGATTATCTCAGTGTTTAGTTTGAAAATATTAGCCAAAGCTGTTTGCTGAAAATCAG
>NW_025212019.1:0-25000 GCF_004010195.1 Chiloscyllium plagiosum
CTGAAATAGCACGAAAGACAAGGACATCCAACACTGGATCACTGTGCAAAGTCTTCTACATACTATGCCAACAAGCAGGTCACAACCCCGAAAGTCAGAATAAAAGTCGTGGTGTACAGAGTAGATGTTGTCACCGCACTCCTGTATTGCAGTGGGGTCTGGAAAATATTAGTCACACACAAGACACTAGAGAGATTCCATAAGCAATGCCTCTGCTGCATCCTCTAATTTTGATCCTGTTTTCAACGAGAGGATCATCGAACAAATTAAGTGCCCTTCACCACTCCAATCTCAAGCTAAACATCATAATCACCCTCCAGGCGACTGGTAAGCATTATCACATCATCAATGCTTTAAATTGGGTCACTTCCTCCAGTCTTCCATGCAAAGGACAGCTGGTTTTAACAGCCTCTTCTCAGTTTTCCACACAGCGTGTAACCAATTATTAACATTGTCTTCAAATTTGAAAGTTACATATAACTCCCTGCCCCCAAATAGATGATCTGAGCAACACTCAAACAATACGCTCAGCACAGATCAGCCTTGAGAGCGAGTGTCTTAATGTTTCCAAAAGCAACAGAATGTTCTCAACTACTCAAATCATTAAGTTATTTACAACAGAACAGCAAGGATTAGGTACAAACTAGTAAATTTAAAACTGATATCGGCAAACACTTCCGCCAACACAAATAAAAATCAAAGGATCTACTGGGGGAGTAGAGGCAAAAAGCATGGAAATAATTTAATAATTAATATCACAATCTCATTAATCTAAAGAGTTAATTTGCTTTGCTGACCTGTAAAGAAATTGAATACCCCAGGAGTAGGGTGGTATGTCGTTGTCTTATAGGTGCAAATGTGGGAGGTTTACATTCCCATCCCTTGCCATTCAGGGATGATTTACATTGTTTTTATCCCCTATTCAGAAATCAATAAGAACTTATAGTTGGAATTCTGACTACTCCCAGAGCTGGCTATTAAGGGATGATTTGCTTTGTTTCTGGAGGTTTTCTTGTGGGCATTACTAATTGTGACATAAAGATTTTATATAAAGGAAGTACTGTTTCCTTTGTTCAGGGAGAGCTTTTGCCACGACCCTGTATACCTTGCAAGGCGTAGGTTAAAGATTCCTCCAGAGCGAGACTCCTCTGACACACAAGTATGGCGAAGTATGTTCAGGTGTTTCTCCAAAGCTTGTATTGTACTGTGCTTAATAAAATGTGGTTGCTGTTCACTGAAGTTGGTATGTTACAGTTGCATCAAGTGTGTAAGGACCTCAGAAAAAAAAACTTAGATGCTGAAATGATGATGATTCGAGGCAGTTTGAGAACAGATGAATCAAAAGGACCCAATGTCTCCTTACCTCATCTAACTAAAGAGCATTCTTGAACCCTTTCAGAATCCAAGCCAGGTGCTTCATGAAGAATGGATTGCACTAGATAATATGCCCAAAGTCAATCTTCAGAGCAATAGTCCTAACAGATTTGTAAACATCATGATCCTTTCAGCTAGGAGTGGGTGGGGGAATTGGCAAATGAGCCTCAACTGTATCGGTCACAACAGCCCGTTTCTAACATCAACAACTCACATTTGCACAATAGTTTTATTCCAAAGTCACTGAACAGAATAATTCCTTCAATTTAAAATATCAAACTCATCCTTCTCACATATCTTGACTCATTGAAACTTCAACAACTATAGAAACTCATGCAATGGATCATTCCATCACTTTGGAATCCAGAAAGATCGGGATGTGGAAGTATCATAATTGCCAAACCATTACTTTCACTACCCTATAATTGCAGATCACAAGCAAAAATTGACCTTTGTTTTATTTGATCATGGGAGTCAAGTGTTGCTGGCTCGGCCAGCATTTGTTGCCCTGAAGGCAGTGGGTTGCGGGCTGTGGTTTTCAACAGCTGCAATCCTTGGAGTGTGGGGACACCCATGGGGGTGCTTAGAAAATCGTTCCAGAATTATGATCCTCCATCAGTAGAGGAATGGAAATATATTTATAAGTGAGAATGGTGCAATGCTCAGAGGGCAACCGGTGGTGTTCTCTCACGGCAGCAATCCAGGTTGCGGGTTTAGACGGTACTGTGGGAAAAGCCTTGGTACCATGCACCTTGCAAATGGTACACACTGTTGCCACCGTTTGTCAGTGGTGAAATGAGTGAATGTTTAAAGCGGTGCATGGGGTCCCAAGCAAGGAGTCTGCTTTGTCCTGGAATGTTATCAAGCCTCTGGACTGTTGTTGGAACTGCACCCATCCAGGCCAGGGGAGACAGTGTTCCATTTCACCTGACTTATGCCTACAGATGGTGGACAGTCACTGGGGAAAAACAGGAGCTGAGTTTCTAGCCAGAGAATTCCAAGCCTCTCTGTCCTGCTTTTTGTAACCATTTTAATTATAAATCTGGTCTAATTCAGTCTTTGGTGCTTTACTGCAGAGAAAATAACATCTTCCATTTCAGAGATGTGAAAGCCTCTGGCTCTCATTCACACCACAAAGCTACCTGGGAGTGAATCACATAAATGTTGACAAGGATAAGGTGTTTATTATCAATGAGTAAGAGAGTCAGAGTTATACAGTATGGAACAGACCCTTTAGTTCAACTTGTCCATGCTGATCAGATACCTCAAATTAATCTATTCCCTTTTTCCAGCACTTGGTTCCTATCCCTTTAAATCCTTCCCATTCATATATCCATCCAGGTGCCTTTTAAATATCGCAGTGTACCAGCCTCCGCCATTTTTTCTGCAAATTAAATTTGATATACACACCACCCTCTGCATGAAAACATTGTACCTTAGGTCTGGTTTAAATCTTTCTCCTCTCACGTTAAACCTATGCCCTCTGGTTTTGGACTCCCCTACCCTGGGGAAAATATCAGATCAGATGCATCAAGAGGACCCAATGTCTCCTTAGCTCATCTAACTAAAGAGCATTCTTGAACCATTTCAGAATTCAGGCCAGGTTCTTCTTGAAGAATGGATTGCACCAGATAATATGCCCAAAGTCAATCTTCAGACCAACTGTCCTAACAGATTTGTAAACATCATGATCCTTTCAGCTGAGAGTGAGTGGCGGGATTGGCAAACGAGGCTCAACAGTATTGGTCTACACTCAATGCTCTGACCAATAAAGGGAAGCGTAATAAATGCCTTCTTCACTATCCTGTCTACCTGCGACTCCATTTTAAAGCAACTATGAATCTGCACTCCAAGGCCTCTGTTCAGTCATAGTCCCCAGGACCTTCCCATTAAATGTTTAAGTCCTGCCTTAATTTGCCTTTCCAAAATGTGCCACCTGAAATTTATCTAGAATTAAACTCCACCTGTCACTCCTCGACCCATTAATCCATCTGATCAAAGTGCCATTGTACTCTGAAGTAACCTTCTTCGCTTTGCCACCAATTTTGGTGCCATCTGCAAACTTACTAACCATACCTCCTATATTCACATCCAAACAGCTTATATAAATAAGAAAAAATAATGGACCCAGCACCAATCCTTGCAGCACACTGTTGGTTACAGGCCTCCAGTCCAAAAAGCAACCTTCCACCACTACCCTCTGTCTCCTAACTTTGAGCCAGTTTTGTATCCAAATGGCTAGTTCTCCTTATATTCCACATGATTGACCTTGTTAACCAGCCTACCAAGCAGAACCTTGTCAATCGTCTTATTGAAGTCCATATAGACAGTGTCCACCACTTTGCCTTCAGTCTTCAAAAAAACTCAATCTAGTGAGACACTATTTCTCATACAAAGTCATTCTGATTATGCCTAATCAATCCTTGCTTTTCCAAATACATGTAAATCCTGCCCCGCAGAATCCCCTTGATTTACTTGCCCACCACCGATATCAGGCTCACCAGTCTACAGTTTCATGGCTTTTCCTTACCACTTTTCTTAAATAACGGCACCACATTAGCCATTCTCCAGTCTTCCAGCACCTTACCATGGCTATTGATGATACAAATATCTCGGCAAGGGGCCCAGCAATCACTTCCCTAGTTTCCCATAAAATTCTATGCACTCCACAAATCAATCAGCTACTTGTTGCAAGTCGAATCTCACTTTGTACACACTAGTATACCGCAATTAAATTTTCCCCATTGGTTGAAGCAGCAACTGCGTAAACAGTACTTACAATAAATGCTAAAAATCACACAACACCAGGTTATAGTCCAACAGGTTTAAGTGGAAGCACACTAGCATTCGGAGCAACGCTCCTTCATCAGGTGATTCATCTGATGAAGGAGCGTCGCTCCGAAAGCTAGTGTGCTTCCAATTAAACCTGTTGGACTATAACCTGGTGTTGTGTGATTTTTAACTTTTTACATCCCAGTCCAACACCGGCATCTCCGAATTATTACAATAAATGCTGGCAGCTTATTTTTTAAAAAGTGTAACAACCCCTTCTACAACCCTTGGTTTTATAAAGTCCATTTCCCATTTCAGTGCATGTTCAAAATACGGAAAACACAAATACATGGTCTTCACAGCACCCCGTAATTAAGCATTTGAAAATGACTTGTTGCATCATACTCTGCATTATTCACTTTGAGCTTCTGGCAAAGTGCGATATGCCTGAGTACTGTATAGTGCTTGAACAGCAATTGAAGAACTCTACATATAATTTGAAATCAGGAAGACAAATACATTACTTCCAAAATGTTATCATTGAAAAGAAACTTGGGTTGCAGGGTATGGTATAGAAAATTTCATCAACACAGCTCAAGACACTAATTATCACTAATTACAGAGGACAGAGTGACTGTGTTGAATCCCACAGTTTGTCTTGCCCAAATATGTAATTAATTTATTGCATTGCTCCCAAACATCCCACAGTCTGTAAACACCACACATAAAATTTAAATATTCTTAAGGCTCTCAACAGCAACCAGTCTAATGAACTCCAACAGATACAATTGGCAGCACAATTAAATGGCCAGCAGACCAAAAACAGTAAAGTAACAAGTCACATTTACTACATGCCCATAACATAGAAAAACCATTCTAAAGCACAATAGAGGCATAATCAGAAAATAAATGTCATGTTAAGGTGGGCAAGGATCATGAAGGTTCTTAGAGAAGATGGACCTCGGGGAGAAAATTCCCAAACAAGCAAATGCAGGGAAAGGCCAAATTTTGGAGACATTAGTTTGCGTGAGGGAAGGGAGATTGAAAGATTAAAGGCAATTACTGAGATAAGGAAAGGCAAGATCATGAAGGAATTTAATTAAAATAATTACAGATATTATGTAAAGCATTTGAAGCATCGAAGCCAACACAGATCGGTCAAAACAGTTATAATCAGTAATCAGGAAAAGACATTTGAGACAGCTCGACAACAGAGCGCCTCAAGCCCGAGGCCAGGAGAAATGTGGGGTGGAGGGAGCAACAGCTAACTATTTTGGGGGAAAGGAAGTCAAGGAACAAATCCAGTTCAGTGATGCATGGATGGCTAAGCAAACTGTGGGTCAGATGTACTTAGGTCTGAGGCTCTTCACCTGAAGAAAGCAAATGTAGGTCTACGTCTACAGAATGAGCATCATAGAAGGGAGGAAAGCTTTTGCTGAGTGATAATGATATTGGAGGTGGAAGGGAGGGAGTGCTGAGCAATTGGTAATTGCAGATGCAATGCAGGAGCACTCATTTAGTTAGTGCTTGGTGATGAGCAACAATGACATCATGGATTAATTCCCT
Source organism: Chiloscyllium plagiosum (assembly GCF_004010195.1). Classification (NCBI taxonomy): domain Eukaryota; kingdom Metazoa; phylum Chordata; class Chondrichthyes; order Orectolobiformes; family Hemiscylliidae; genus Chiloscyllium; species Chiloscyllium plagiosum. Next base: position 5,713 of record NW_025212019.1, read on the forward strand.
GTATCTATTTGGGACCTGACTTTTCTATTTATCCCATTGTGATATTATAACATCATTGAGACATGATTAGGAGCCTCAGGATAAGGAGGATGCTGGGGGGAGTGGGATGGGGGGCAGAGCAAGAGGAGTGGGCGCCACAGTGAGGGGGGAGGGCGTTAGAGAGTATGAAATAGCGAGAGAAGCATTGCAGCAATGAGAGAAGCCTGGTAGCTGCATGGTGAGAGCTTGAATGTGTTAAGAGAAATACTGCAGTAAACCCCCCCAGAGAGCTACAAGATGATCAAATAGACTGGTCAAAAGCATTATGCTGAGGAGGACAAAACCACAGCAGGAGGTAAATGCAATGAATTAAAAACTTAAAAGGAGAGCTAGTGGATGTCAGCTATTTGGATTCCCAGAAGGCCTTTGACAAAGTGCCACACAGAAGGCTACTACAGAAGAATCGAGTGCATAGTGTTAGGGCAAGGTTCTGGCATGTGACAGGATTGGCTGAGTGTCAGAAGGCAAGGAAATGGGGATAAAAGAACCCTTTCAGGATGGTTGCCAGTGACTAGTGGTGCTCTATAGGGGTCAGGGTATTGGAATCTCATCTATTCATATTATACATTAACAATCTGGACAAGGAACTGTGGAAAATGTTGCTAAGTTTGCAGATGACACAAAGATAGGTGAAGTGACAGTGTTGAGGATAGAGAGATGTTGCAGAATGACTTGGATAGGCTGGAAGAGTGGGCAAAGACGTGGCAGCTGGAACACAATATGGAAAAATGAGAGGTTATTCACTTCTGTAGAAAGCGTAGAGGTGAAGACTATTTTTTAAACGGGAAAATAAACTTCAGAAATGTGAAGCACAAAGGGACTGGAGAATCTTGAACTAGAACTCTAAAGTTAACCTGCAGGTTCAGATGGCAGTTAGAAAGTCAAATGTAATGCTGGCATTCATTTTGAGAGGGCTAGAATACAAGAGCATAGATGTACTGCTGAGGGTGTATATGGCTCTGGTCAGACTGAATTTGGAATATTGAGCACAGTTTCCTGCCCTGTATCTAAAGAAGACGTGTTAGCATTGGAGGGGTCTAGAGGAGATTTACAAAAATGATCCCAGGTATGAAGGGCTTGTCATATGAGGAGTGATTGAGGACTCTGGTTCTGTCCTCAATGGAGTTTAGAAGGATGAGAGGGGATCTGATTGAAACTTAGAGTACTGAGGGGCCTGAATAGATTGGAGTTGGAGAAGCTGTTTCCAACAGGAGGGATTAAAACCCAGGGGCACAGATCAGAGTGAGGGGACAACCCATTAGAACTAAAATGAGGAAAGATCTCTTTAGCTAGAGAATCTATGGAACTCATTGCTGCAGAGGGCGGTGTAGGCTACGTTAAAGTTAAAAATCTCACAACATTATACCCTGATATGGTGTGATTTTTAACTTGGTATACAGTCCAACACCAGCATCTCCAAACCATATGCGAAGTTATTAAGTGGATTTAAGAGAGAGAGATAGATAGCTGCTTGATTACTAAGGAGATCAAAGGTTACTGCGAGTATCAGGAGGATGAGTTGAGAAACATATCAGCCCTAATCAAATGGTGGAACAGACTCATTGAGCCAAATGATCTAATTCTACTTCTAAATACAAAAGTTATTGTTTTTGAATCAAAGGTGGCATCAAAGAGTGACAAAGGGTCATCGGATTTGAAATGTTAATCCTGCTTCTCTCTCCACAGATGCTGCCAGAACTGCTGAGTTTTCCCAACACTTTGTGTTGCAGATTTCCAGCATCCACAATTCTTTGTTGGTATTGTTTTTTTTAAAGATGGTAATAAATTACACAAATAAAAGAACAGCCACAGATGAGTCGTATTTTGACAGTTGAGTACAAACCTAAAATAGACACATGAAGGTGGCAGATGTACCTTAATTCGCAACTGTTAATATTTTTAAAAATTGCCTGCAACTTGCACAAGGGGTGTGATTTATCTCACTCGTGATTATCCCAAGGAGTAAAGCGTGTTAAAACAAATAGCATGGAAAAACTGTTCTCAATCAGATCTGACAGTGAGAAATCTTAATATATGCAGAAAAGTTTTGTGCAGTTTAGTTGTAACTTGCATAGGACAAGCACGGTGGGAGCTGACAGATTCATTTCAGAGGGAAACACGTTAAAACAGTCAACAGATGGAGAAAAATTAAATGGTTTAAAATACATTCACTCACTTCAATGCTGAAAGTCAATATGTTATGTTAAAATTCTATGCCTACAATGGGTTTTAATTTCAGCACCTTCCTCAGACAGTGGCAAACAAATTCTAAAAATTAGTTCCATTCAAACAACCTTGCACACTAGCATTTTTCAAATAGACGGATGTATCAGGTGCACTCTTGTTCTAAAAGAACATTCTAAAGGCCAAGATTGCAATACTTGTAATCCCACACTTACCTGGCGTGTTTATAGAGTCTACGAGGTCTGTTGTGAGATCGCCGATCCCAATTTTCCGGATCACTAGAATTACTGTCATAAGGGTATGGCCGTGCAGCCATCCCACTCTAAGGACCTCTGCTTTGCCAATGCTTTTAGTTGACACACAAGGCACTCATAACCTACAAGAAAGTATATAAGGTATCCTGTTACTGAAAAAGTTTTTTGAAATGAATATTTTACATTAGTCAAAAGGTTGAATAAGGCTGTTAAATGTGACCTTTTACAATAGCAATCGTATGCATTTGAAATAAGAACAGATGACCAAGACATTTTTACAAACGTTCATCATTTTAAAACTTACTTTCACCCATCCCCACAACAATATCAACAACCTTTGCCAGTTTTCTCTTGTCCTTAGCTTTTACAACTTTGCAGTGCTGATACAACAAATCTGTGTCATTCTCCACCTTTCCAACTTTTTCCGTTAGCCTGCTAATGCCCTTTCTTTGCAAAAATAAGAAAGAAATTGCAGGGCCAGGTGTAGACTTAGTAACCTTAAGCTTGCTCTGAAATAAGCTCAGTACTATTTGTCCACTGTTACAAATGGGAGGCTGATTAGATCATTATACCTTGTGTCAAGTTGGTTGGAGCCAGGAATTTCCCTGCTGTAAACGTGGAGGACCCAGAGATGCAAACCTAAGGCTCTATGATGCCACTTTTGGCAGCAAGGTGTACTACAAGATAATGAATTTATCTCGAGCTGACTATGTTGGTGAGCCACCTCTTGAACCATAATTATCTATGTGGTGTATATACACCCATTATGAACTCAGGGAGGGAATTGCAGCTTTATGATAAAAAAAGGACAGGCATAAAGTAAATTGCTTTTACAGAGAGCAGTTGCAGTTATAACAGGCTAAATTACCTTTCCGTGCTGTAACCATTCTGCGATCATTACTCAACATTAAAAAAATTTTTTCCTCATATCATGCACTGCACCTCTTGTCTAAAAGCTTAAATTTGGGATGTCATGATTTCTTGTTGCCTGACACTTGCATGGCATGAATGTTAGCTGCTGTAAATCAGCACAAATCAGAATATCGCCCAGGTTTTGCTGCATGTAGGCAAGATCATAGAATAGTTCATGGAATCTCTCCATTATGGAAACAGGCCCTTCAGCCCAACAAGTCCACATTGACCCTCTGAAGAGTAACCTACACACCCCTGAACACCATGGGCAATTTAGCACAGTCAATTCATCTAACCTGTACATCTTTGGATTGTGGGAGGAAACTGAATCGCCCAGAGGATACCCACACAGACACAGGGAGAACATGCGAACTCCACACAGACAGTCGCCCGAGACTAGAATCGAAACCTGGTCTCTAGTGCTGTGATGTAGCAGTGCTAATCACTGAGCCACCGTGCTTTGAAGAGGAATACCTTCTCAGAATGACAGATGATAGGGAAACAAATGCAACATTTAGAGCATCTTTAAAACGATTAGTAAAACAATGGGCAAACAATATTGATTAGCACTTGGGGGAAGAAAAACAGACAAAGCTTCAAATGGTTTGAGAAGAGTGCTAGAAAGCATGCTGATAAGTTGGGTATGCAGATTGCCTAGCTTGGTTTCTGCAAGGTTAAGTTGCCAGGAAGACAGAAAGAAACATTGGGAGTACAACAAACAGGACAGTATCTTGAATTAAAAAGGATCTTTTCCAGTAAGTAATTGCACTTTCAGGACAATAGGTGGCGAGCAGCATAATTGCACATTATCCCTTTCAAATATTCCTGAAATCGAGTGACATCAAACCAGTTTGCACAGTGTGATCTGTTCGACCCTTAATATTTTTAAATGAGTAATCATTTCGCAATTGATGCTTCAGTGCAGCAAATTATTCCTATTAAAAATCAACATTTTCAAGTATAGCTACTGATTCACAGCTCAAACCTGCTCATTGATCCCTCTTTATATTCAGAGATTAAACATGCTTGTTGTATTTTTCTGGAGTAATTAAAAACCTGGAAGCTGAGAGAGACTGGTGTCAATGTTTGGAGATGAAATAACTGCTTTAGTTCCAAAGTTTTAAGGATGATATCATGCTCACTTGCATGGGTCAGATGAAGTCACACATACTAATCAATGGTTGTGGAAAGTGTAACCCGTCATATGCTAAATCAACTAAGCTGCAGTCAGGGCCAAACATTTCAGAGAATCAAGAATGTGCTGCAAAATCTATAGCTACAAGGTCCGAAACCTCTTGAGCTTCCAGCCGAAGGAGTTGACCCCGACTGAGTGTTGCAGACTGGCACATTCCAAGGTCCAGGACTACGTGTTGAGAGACGCGCTGAAGCCTGGGGCAGCTGCCGCCAAGGCGCGGTGGGGAAAGACCACTGTGTAACGTCTGCCTGCCTAAGCACAGGGAGCCGACGCAGTAAGGGGGCTCTGCTGACGGTGGCTCAGTGGTTAGCACTGCTACCTCACAGCGCCAGGGACCAGGTTTCGATTCTAGTCTCGGGCGACTGTCTGTGTGGAGTTCGCATGTTCTCCCTGTGTCTGTGTGGATAGTAATCATACAGACCTGTATGTATGTATGAATGATTACTGTCTCTGTATGCAAAGAAATGGAATATTTACGTATGTATGGCATGACCAATTGTACAGATCAAAATATTTTTGAAATAAAAAAAGTTCTGCAAAATCTATAGCTACAAGGTGATAATAAACCTACGTATATCAAACTTTCCTGTTGTGGTATCACAAACAACAACATCAATTGGCATAGTAAGTGTTATGACACCAGAAATCATGTATTCAAACGTCCATTACCTTCTGCAGCAGCCCCCGTAAAGTCAAATTTTCCCCAAGCTTGTAGAGTTAGATGGCACTATTTGAACAATGTCTTCTTGTTCAATGTCAGGACTCCAAATCCACTAGCAAGTTTTCATTTTCTGCTCAATTTGCTTCTACCTCATCGCTGACCACTGATTAGGGATTACGTTCACTTTCTTGCTTCTCCTGTCCCATTTCATCTCATCCCATTCTATCCCAAAACTCTAACAAGTTCTTCAGTTGTGCCATTGCAGCCTCCATCTTTGCTGTACTTCTTCCTTCTCCCACTACTTGCCGTTCAATGAAGATATATTAATTGAACGTTTAATCGTATTCAGATTGTGTTCAGTTCATTGGGATTTTTATTAGCATGGATAAACTAGATTAAAATGGTGGTCATTGGCCTTGGAGGTGCTTGTTTGATTGGAGCAGGAATGTGGTCAGTGGAGGGGGAAGGCGAAGAGACATGTCCATTTGTAACCAGCAGGATTTGTGCCTGCTAAAGAATGGTTCCAAGCTGTGCGCTTCAAATCTGTGGCCAACACTTTCACTTCTGAGCCAAAACGCTAACAGTTCAAGTCCGACTTATGGGCTCAAGTACAACTATTCAAATAGCTATTCCATTACAGTAGTGAAGAAAGTTGGCAACATTGGTAGTGTTATCTTTCAGATGGAAACTCATCTGGGTTTTTAGCTGAATGCAACAGATGCCATGCTGCTATTCTGAAGAGGAGTGCAGGAGTTCTATTCAGTATCCTGGTCAACCCCATGATCAATACCACAAGTTCATGTAACTTGTATGCTTTTACGTGTAAATTATGTTCCACTTTCTTACATTACATTAATGAGTATACTCCAAAAGAATTTCAATGGCCCCAAAAATCTTTTAGGATATTCTGTAGTCATGAAAGTCATACACAATTCAAAAACTCTGAGGTGTTTGTGACAATGTCAAGGGCCATCCAAAAGGCAGAGGCTGAAAGTACTCATTTCTGCCATAACTCTGCTTCCTGTAGAGGTGCTGGGCATTTTCAGATTAATTTAGTTCAGGGGACAGACAAGGTTTACAGCTGGACATTCCATTCAATTCCCAGATTCAAGATACCCATTAATAGGGCCAGGAAATGTATATGTTCATGTTTACATTTATTATTCAGGGACTGGATTACTCTTAAAACTTACAATTCAAGTTGTGTATCTGCTCGAGTTTAATTTAACAATATTGTCTAACTTTAAGTTTAAGAATTAATTCAACAACAACCATATGCAGAAGAGTTAGAGGGATATAGGCCAAATGGGATTAGATTAGTTTAGGATATCTGGTCAGCATGGACGAATTGGACCAAAGGGTCGGCTTCCGTGCTCTAAGACTCTAAATGATTTTCACCTCCAGACTTCAGGGAAAAGCTTCTAGCATATTGTAAGGTATCATAAGAGCTTAGATTCAAATCACTCCTGTAACCCACCCTTCCCACCTTATCATAGACTTTGCCTTTGTTCTTCCATTCTCTCCTCTCTGACTGTGTAATTGCTTAAAATCTTAACATCCCTACTATTTTTCAGTTCAATTCAAATATAATCAACCTGAAACATAAACTGTTTCTCTTGTCAAGAATGCTGCCTGATCTGTCAAACGTATCCAGCAGTTTTTGTTTTGTTTCAGATTTCCAGCAAACACTGTGCTTCACTTTTAAGAGCATCAGAAACCAGGGCTGCACGAGATCACTTGACCCTTTGCGAGTGTATGATGCATGTCAACAGGGTGATGGCTCAACTTCACATTCTATCTCCATATCACTCAATTCCCTTAGTATCCGAAAATCTATTGTTACCTATATTGAATATGCTTAACAACTGAGCATCCAAGCTTTTACTGACTGATAGTTCTTCTGTAACAGGATGGTTATGTTCTCGTGTAATCCTGTTATGGAAAAGTCAGTTTAGAAACAGCATTTCATGTGTTGGCAATATAACTGCATGACAGCCAACACATTTTAAAAGTTCATGCGTTAGAAACAATGTTTCCAATTTGTCAATCATGTTATAGCGAATTTGCATTAAAATGCACATTATAGTAAAACCACCTGTATATGGTACAGAATTGCTTTTTGAAGTGTAGAATTCCTGTAAAACTTGGTTTCATTAATCTACAACACATACTAAATGATCTCCCCAACCAGATTTTAAAAATCTATTTGGGATATCAAAACTATTGGGACAAAACTAATTACAGTATAGGTGTAGAAGAACATATGAACGTTCTAATTAGGAGCAAGAGAAGGACACTCGGCTCCTCCAGCTTGCTCTGCAATTCAATAAGGTCATGGCTAATTGTATTACCTCATATTCCCACCTGTCCTTGATAACCTTTCACCCTCTTATCAAAAATACACTCCCTCCGCATTCAAAAAAATTCAAGAACTCTATTTGAAAATACATTCTATTTTGTTCAAAAAACACAATTTGTAGGCAGTTAGTCAATGTGACAATTAATGTGACAATTTCCTACTTTGAAAATAGAACTGGTCCGATTAAAGATTGAAATACAGACAGACTCTAAGCTCAAGCCTTTAACGCATTGTCGGAGCCGAGATGTCACTTTTTTAAAAATAAAACCATAAGTTAGCTCAGGAATGTGACTTAAAAGATGCTCTGGAATTTACATATTAATGAATCGAAACCTGGAACCCATTCTGCGTGATTAAAGACTTAACAGCAATCTAGATTTGTTCAAAACATCGCATCAGTTGTATGACACTTTGATTATAAATTCGGTGCCCTATGATCCTGCCCCACTAGCTACCTGATGAGGGAGCAGAGCTCCAAAAGCTTGTACTTCCAAATAAGCCTACTGGACTATAACCTGGTGTTAAGTGACCTTTAACTTTGTCCACTCCAGTCCAACACCAACACCTCTACATAATGTCTACTACCTTCAGAAGAGGAGTTCCAAAAGTTTCATAAAACAAAAAGAAAACCCTATCTCTGTCATAAATTGCACTTATTTTCAATCCTCGACCCCTTGATTCTCGGAGAAGAGGACTTATCCTTACATTCACTATAAAGGCCCCTCAAGATTTTATATATTTCAACCACATTAATTTTTGGACTTCTAAACTCCAGCAAAAAAAAAAGACATCCTGACTGCCCTTTCCACATAAATCAACATACCCATTCCAGGTATTGTTCTGGGGAACCTTCTCTGAATTGCTGCCAACACATTTACATCCTTCTTTAATTAAAGACGGATACCACGCCAGATATGGTCTCACCGTCTGATACAACGGAAGCATAATCTTCCTGAATTTTACAAATCCCCTCTCAATAAACAATAATATTTTATCAGCTTTCCTAACAACTTGCTATACTTTCATACTAACCTTTTGCAGTTCATGCACTAGAACACTCCAAATTAATTTGCATGTCAGAGTTTTGTAATTCCTCCACCATTTACATTGTGCTTTTTCTTTTATTCTTCCTGCCCATATGAACCATTTCACATTGTCCCACTGATACTCAATATGCCAGATCTTTGCTCACTTACTTAACCTATTTACAATTTTTGTTGTCTCATTGCCACTTCACAACTTACTTTCTGACCTGTACCAAATGTAGGAACTATAATTCAGTCCCTTCACCAAAGCCATTTATATAAATTTAAAAATATGGAGACACTGGCACTAATCCTTGTTGTCTTGTCAACCAGAAAATGACCCATTTATGTCAACCTCCTGACAGCTAGCCAAATTTCTGCAGTCCTTGTTTTTACCTAAACTTCTATATATGCCAATATGTTACCAACTACACCACATTCATATTTTCTGCACTATCCTTTGATGTGGAACCCAATCAAATGCCTTCTGCAAATTTAGTGGTACAATGCTTCCACACTTTATTCACAGCCCATGTACTTCCTCAAAGAATCGCAAGCAGGTGGTGAAACATGATTTTTTTTCCACACAACCACGTTTGCTTTGTCTGATCTTCTGTTGTGGTCACTTAAATCAGTTGATTGGATGGCAATTCAGGTTTCAGGTTTGCAATTCAGATTGATGCTTCAATTCCCACAATGGCTGAAGCTACCATGAAGGGCCCTCATTCTTGACCTCTCCCTTTGCCTGCAGGTTAAACAATCACTAATCAGCTATTTCTAATGACACAGCAACCTATAGTCCCATAGGACCAGATCATCTTGCCTGACTAACTTTTCTAACTATAATAGTTATAAATTTAACTAATAGTAGTTTCTCAACTTCACTGGGAGATGTTAAGCCAACTGATTTGTGGTTACTGCTTTCCATATCCCTTCCTTTTTGAATGAAGGGGTTGCATTTGATGTTTTCCAATCCAATGGCACCTTACCCAACTCAAGAAATTTGGAAAAAATAAAACTAATGGAAGAACTCACTCACTGATCATTTCTTTAAAGACTGGAATGAAGTTCTTCAGGACTCTAGGGATTTAGCAGCCCGCAGTGTCAAAATTTGCTCAGTACCACTTCCCTGATTGTATTTTAGAGATTCCCCCCCCCATCTCTTCCCTCCTGGGTTACAGCTATTTCTGGAATGTCACTTGTATCATCTGTAGTGAACATGGATACAAAATATCAACATAATTCATTTTCCATCTCATGTCCCTTGAGTTCCCCAGACTCACTTTCAACAGGGCCAATGCTTACTGTGTAAACTGTTTTCTTTACTAAATTATCAAAACTCTACCTGCTTCTATATTTGCAGCTAGCTTTCTCCTGTATTTGACTTTTTCCTGAATTCCCACTCCATTTTTTCTAATTATATGCTTTTCTAGAAAAGTCTGATACTATCTTTAATTTCTTAGTTAACCACAGATGACAGGGCCTCCCTTGCAATGTTTCTTTCTCATTGCAATATATCGACTGCATATTAATCCAGAGATTTGATCATCATCTTTCAGGTTCTACTTCTTAATTCTGTGCCCAGTTCCTCAAACTGATCACATAAAACATTGTTTCTTGCTGTGCCTATATCATAGGTAACTACATGGACGACAACACTGGAACTTGCTCTGCTATCTTAAGGCCTGAATTCTCCAGCCCTGAATAGATGCCTCCAACGGTTGAACCAGTCATGCAACACAACCATCTAGACTCACTGTGCTACAAAAAAAAGTGTCAATCTCCTTTACAATATGATCTACTAAAAAAAAAATGACATTCCATTTTGCTCCCCACAGTTAAATGGCTTCCTACCACAGTGCCATGCCCAGTTTGCTTATCTACCCTGCAGCCCTCATTCTCATTCATATAAACTGAAAGAACTTCAAACCTATTGAATAATTGCAAAGACCAATGCTTCAGTATTCCCGTCTTTTGGTTTCTCTCACCTGACTGATTTGCAGTCGTACCATCCTTACTCTGGTAATCAAATCAGAAGAACTTAGCCTAAAGGGTGAGAATGCCTCCTGGAATAAAATGTGCAGATAACTTTTCCCCTACCATGAGTCATGGTGTCTGTAGCTCAGCCTCCAGCTTATGAGCTCTGAGCCAAAGCTGCTCAAACTGCAAACACTCAATGGAAGCATGTTTGCCCTTAATCACATTAAAATCCAGGAGCATCTAATAACCAAGTAGCTAAAGATATAGAGCCATAGAGATGTACAGCACAGAAACAGACCCTTCGGTCCAACTCGTCCATGCCAACCAGATATCCCAACCCAATCTAGTCCCACTTGCCACCACCTGCCCATATCCCTCCAAACTCTTCCTATTCATATACCCATCCAAATGCCTTTTAAATGTTGCAATTGTACCAGCTTCCATCACTTCCTCTGGTAGCCCATTCCCCACACACACCACCCTTTGCATGAACAAGTTTTATATCTTTCCCCTCTCACCCTAAACCTATGTCCCCAAGGAAAAGACCTTGTCTATTTACCTTATGCGTGCCCCTCATGACTTTATAAACATCTACAAGGGCACCCCTCAGCCTTTGACGCACCAGGGAAACCATCCCCTGTCTATTCAAGCTCTCCCTATAGCTCAAATCCTCCAACTCTGGCAACATTCTTGTGAAGCTTTTCTGACCCCTTTCAAGTTTCACAACTTTGTTAAAAATAGGGCTTCACAGTAGGCCAATACTTTAATCGAAATTTGCTGTGCTAGAATTTCAGTATCTGAACAATAAAACACCTTGCTGCAGTGACATAATCATTCAGAAAAATTAATTTGAGATATTTGCAAACCAACAAGGCCATTCTATGAAAATTAATTTCTCAGGGTAAGCTTCTGGTAGTTTCTCCCATCCCATTTTATTTCAAACACCACCTCAGAGCCAATTGGAAGGAATCAACAATCCCTCTCTTCCAACCAGTTCCTCATAACAGATGAAATGTCGCATTGGAATCTTGTGTTTCTCCACCAACAGTAAACACCTGCGTAATGCTCTGTCACTACTTTGAGCAAACTATACAGACAGCACCAAGATCATAGGCCAGCTCAATTTCATAATACTAATCTAAAACTAAGATTGTGTTTGTGTTTTATTCATTCACAGGATATGGGTGCTGCTGGCTGGGCCAACATTTACTGCCTATCCCTAATTGGCCAGAGGGCAGTTAAGAGTTAAGCTTTAAAAAGGAAACACTTCAAACTAAATTTCTCAAAAATGTATTGCAAAGTTCAAACTTTGACATGAGGAATGCCCATGTTTGTGTTGATACTCAGACCCCCTTATTTTCTTGATCAATCCTCAATTCCTATGCACAAACAACATCTACTTTCATCTCTAAACTGTTAAGTGCCTCTGCTCCAAATCGCCCCAACTACTGTGGAGATCTTAATTTGTCCAAATACCTCCAATCAATCATATCAATATTCAGTTTGCGATCCTCAAAAACTACATGAACTGTTTCCAGTTCAAAACTTTGCTATCCACATCTATTCCGAGAAGTCCAAAAATACCCACCTAAGAATAAAATTCTGTCCTTTTTTTTTAAAATGACTCAACCTGACTCACCCCTTCCAGCATGAAAGTTTTCTTCAATCTTGAACTCCTGTCTTCTGACATCTTTCCCCCACCTCTCGTAACACTATCAGCACCTACACTTTCAGCCAAATTTCATGCAACTACAATTCCCTTTGTTCACAACCTCCCTCTTTGCATGCTCCTGATTATTTGAGGAGAGATTACCTTTCAGTCACTTTCAATGACATCTTTAACATGCCACCAGATGCTTTCATGAATCGCAAATAGGCTGGTCAAACAAGTGGCCCATGACTGGTGAGGGAAGGAACAGGAGAGTACACTTGTGCATGTGCACCTGAGTGCACATGTTGGGGAGAATAAGCCAATTTGTGGGAGGAAGTGACAGAAGTGAGAGCACAAAAGATGAGAGAGTGGGAATGAGGCATTGAGAGAAAACATAAGCCACAGACTGAGATACTGAATAAGAGAAAGTACATGGGAGCAAGGGTAGGCAAAGTGCATGCATGTCCTGAGACTGAGTGAATGTGACTCACCCAACTTTGCCTTCCTCCTCCCCCTCATCCCCAAAAACATATCCACAACGCAGGCTGGTGAGGAAAGGCTGAAAGTTCCAACTTCCTCATTTGCATGAATTCTGGAGGCTAGCTCCAAATGTGCAGAGGTGAGTGCAAGATCAGTGTTAGTTAAACATGACTTAGCGCAATCCCAAATCCCTTGCCTAGTGATCATGACAGATGTGATTCCTTCTAGCTCTGCCTCTTAATCAAGGTGCAACAAAAAAAAGGTTGCATTAATTAGCTCTGAAGCCTCGCACTTTTTGATGGTCAATTTTATTAATGACTCATTTACTTAAATCAATTTAGTGAGTTGGAATTTTATTTTTGAAAGTCACATCTTTTGCCAAACTTCATCTTTCTGAAGTCTGTCACCAGCTCCATAAGTGAGAGAAGATTGAAATATGGAACATCACGCAGAAACATTGGACAATGTTGCTCAGGAACACTAAGGTTCTCTTTTCATTAAACATGCCAGAATAATGCAAGAATTAGCTGTTTCTGAATGGAAAGAATTACAACATATTTCACAAGGAACTATCATACAAGGACAAAATAGAGGCACAATATGTGTTTTTGTATCATTCATGGATTAAAAGAATACATATAGCTGCTTCAGCTTCTGAAGTTCCTTCACTGATGGCATGTGGGCACTGTTGGCTTGGATATTATTTATTGCCAATCCTTTGCTGCCCTTGAGAAGGTGGTAAGGAGAAGTTTCTTGAACTGCAGTCCATTTATGAAGGTCCTCTCACAATGCAGAGGCATTACATATCAGGATGGTGAGTAGCTTGGAAGGAAACTTGTAGGTGGTGTTCCCACCTGCTCCCCTCATTATTCTGCACACCTCAATGAACCAACCCCCCCCCCCCCCCCCCCACAACCTCCATCCACCCACCATCCTTCTCTGCTCCAAGGAGAACAACCACAGCCTATCTAGTCCCTCCCAGGTGAAATATTCCAGCCAAAGCAATAACCTCATCAACCCCTTCCACAATCAAATCCTCCCTACAGGATGCCAACCGAAACTGCACACATTGCTCCAGCTGTGGCCAAACTAAAGTCTTTTATGGCTCATCATCTCTCACTTTTCAAGCTTAAATTCTGTTTGCTATTGTTCTGATGAGCCCAGCTATGCTGCCTTGTAGTCTAAGGGCTTCCTCCTTCCTATTCACCACACCAGCAATTTTGTCATCTCAAACTGACTGATGAAACTTCTCATTCATTTCTAGATCGTTAATGAAGACTGAAACAGCAAGGATACCAGCTCCAAACCCTGCAGAATAGCTCTGGATACAGGCTTCCAACCATCACTCTGCCTCCTTCATTCCCCCTCTGATACAAAGGGGGAATGTGCAGTTCACAATCAAATGCAGCAAGAACTGGACAATCAAATTTGGGCTGACAAATGGCAAGTAACATTCACCAAAGATGATCTCCAACAAGACCCTATTGCCACTTGATGTTCAATGACATAACACTCACTGAATCTCTCTCCCTATTAATATTGTGTGTCTGTGTGTACACGCATTCCTCCCTTTGACCAGAAACTCAACTGGATGACTCATAAATACTGTGACTACAAGAGTAGTTCACATGTAAGGAATCCTGCGGGAAATAGCTCACCTCCATTGTCCCTACAGCATACTAAACAATCAACCAATGCAAAGGATAAATCAGAAGCATGATGGAATACTCTCTTGTCTGAATAAGCACAGCTCCAACAACACAAGCTTCAAATAATCCAGACCAAAGCAGCATCACACCCACAAGCATCCACTCCCTGCATCATTTGTATTCAACATTAGTACTGCATACCATCCAGAAGATGCACTTCAGAAATTCACCAGGCTCCTCAGACAGCACCTTCCAAATCCATGAAGCCCTACTATCAAGGACAAGAGCATCAGATACATGGAAACACCAAAGCCTATTCACCATCCTAACTTTTTTCAAATTCACACAACACAGAAATGGCCATTCAGCCCAGAGTTTACACTGATACGACTATTACTAAAGATGCACTAATCACAATTTCTTGCACTTATTCCATACCCTTGTATGTTATAATAGTTGAAGAGTTCATCCAATGATTACAAAGTTTCCAGCCTCCACTACCTTCCCAGGCAGTGCATGGCAAATTCCCCTGCCCGCTGAATGAAAAAGTATTTTCCCAAATCCACTCAGTCTCCTGCCCTAAAACTATGCCCTCTTGGGTTGACACCTCAAGCAAGGGCAACAGCTGCTCCATTCACCCTGTCCACATTCCTCAATCTTGTACGCCTCAATCATATCCCCGCTTAGCATTCTTTGCGCTATAGAAAATAATCCACACTTCTCATTTCTTCTTATACTCAATTGCTCCATCCCACGCAACATCCTGGTGAACCTCCTCGGTATCCCCTCTAGTTCTATCACATCCTTCTTGAAGTGAGGTAAACAGATCTGCACACAGTACTCCACCTAACCAACATTCTGTATAAGTCAATATTTCCTTCTTGCTCATATATTCTATGTCACAACAGTTGAAAGCAAATGTCCCATTTGCTTTGGGACTAATCTATGCACATACTCTGCTTCCTTCAGGGATCTGAATAATTTGATCAGATGAGCCAATAGGCCGAGGAATCGCAGATGGAGTTTCATTTAGCTAAAATTTGAGGTGCTGCATTTTGGAAAAGATAAATCAGGACATGAATTATACACTTAATAGCAAGGTCCTGGGGAGTGTTGCAACACAAAGAGACTTTGGAGTGCAGGTTCATAGTTCCTTGAAAGCAGAATCGCAGGTAGGTATAACAGCGAAGAACGCATTTGGTATGCTTTCATGCATTGGTCAGTACATCAAGTGTAGGAATTGGGAGGTCATGTTACAGCTATACAGGACATTGGTTAGGCCAATTTTGGAATAGTGTAATTCTGGTCTCCCTCATATCAGAAGGATGTTGTGAAACTAGACAGAGTTCGGAAAAGATTTACAAGGGTGTTGCCAGGATTGGAAGGTTTGAGGCTGGAGGTGTGGTGGAAGCTGGTACAATTAAAACATTTAAAAGGCATTTGGATGGGTATATGACTAGGAAGGGTTTAGACGGATATGGACCAAGTGCTGGCAAATGGGACTAGATTAGGTTCGGATATCTGGTCAGCATAGACAAGTTGGACCGAAGGGTCTGTTTCCATACTGTACAACTCTAAATAGTCTCATGGATCTGGTATAGTTATGAAAGAGCAAAAACACAATCAAATTCATAAGACAGGATTTTCCTCTCACAAAGCCATCCTGACTATCCTTAATCAGTCCTTGCCTTTCCAAATACATGTAAACCCTGTCCTTCAGGATTCCCTCCAACAACTTGCCCAGAACCGATATCAGGCTCACTAGTCTTTTTTCTCTGTCTTTTCCTTATCACCTTTCAGCAGCTTGGGAAACATCTCAACTAGATCTGTGGGTTTATTCAATTTTAAGTCTGCTTAAACATTTTCCTTCTCAATTGTGATTTGTTCAAGCATATCTCAAACCTCTTGCCCAAGTTCTATGGATAATATATGACCTGAGAGGCATAATTCAGCTCTATCATTCAGATGTAAAGTATGATTCAAAACTCCATGGTAGCCATGATGAGATGATGTTGGACTGGGGTGGACAAAGTCAGAAGTCACATGATATCACATTGTAGTCCAACAGGTTTATTTGAAATCACAAACTTTCAGAGTACTATTTCTTCACTTAACAAAAGGGCAGCACTCCAAATGCCTATGATTTCAAATAAAGCTGTTGTACCATAACCTGATATTGTGAGACTTTGAATTTAAGACTCAACTACACCTTCCGGTTATGTCCACAGCTTGTCACTAAGGTGCACAATGGGTCCACTCTTTCCCTGAAATATATATTATGTATTTACTTTAGATTAACTAGTGCTTTCTCATACTCTCTGTTCACTTTCATAACTTCTTTTAAGTAACTCTCCACACTTCCTACATACCCCTAGGGCTTCTGACATTTCAGCCTTAGAGATTTAGGCAACTTATAGAAGATTCAGAAAGGAATAGGAATGTTAGACACAGAAGCAAAATAGACCAGACAGTCCCTTGAGCCAGCACTGTTATTCAATGCGATCAAGACTAATCTTCCACTTGAACTCCACTTTTTTGCTCGCTCCCTGCAAATCTCAATCCCTTGAAAGAGCACCCGTCTGTCCAGCTCAGCTTCCAACACATTCAACGTTAGAGTAGGGTAGAGTATTCGAAATATTCGCAGCCATTTACGTGAAGAAAATCTGCCTCATCTCAGTCCTTAATGGTTTGCCCCCCCACCCCCCAACCCTATCCAGAAACTGTACCTTCATATTCTAGACCTTCAGCCCAGATGCAACACAGCCGCCAGAGTAAACCCTACAGATAACTGGACAAAGATCTGAAACGGAAACACTTGCAAGGTTGTGGTGAAAGAGAAGAATCGGACGAACGAGATAGCCCATTTGAGAAGCTAGCACGGGTACCAATGGGCCGAATGGATTCTTCTTGTACTTATTCACTCTCATTCTGAGATTCGCTCTTTCCATGGTGACGAGCCGGAGTCGCCCGACCCGCTACAGCCGTTGGATCTGACCGTCGCCAAACCTCTCCCAACGACTGGCCCCTGGAGCAACCGACCGCGGCCGGAGACAGACAACCCACCCACTGGCTTATTGAAAGGGGAAGCTGAAGCCGGGGAACGGCGATTCTTCATCACCCCACCCCCAAAAATTATAGACGACAAACGGCCCCGACAGCCAAGACTTACCAACCCGCTCCGACTCTCGGACTAACTCCCACCGCAGGCCCCGATAGATCAGCACAGGCCCCGAGCTCACAAACTCTCGCGAGAGTCCCGCGGCCGCGCTGGCGCGCCTGCGCATTACCGTCACCGCCGCCCCAACCCCTCAGAACTGCGCCTGCGCGTGTAGTGGAGCGAGCGCCAACGGTAGGAGATTTGCATCTGGAACTCCCTGGATTGTTAGTGAGAAGGAAGCTGTTTATTGATTTAATTTATTGTTGTCACATGTACCGAGAAACAGTGAAAAGTATTGTTCTGCGTGCAATGCAGGCAAATCATTCCCATACAAAGTACATCAGTGTAGTAGAACAGAGTGCAGAGATAAAGCTGCTGAGAGGGTGTTTGGCCCATTGTGCCTGCACTGGCTTGTCCAATGACCATTAATACCTTGTACCAATTTCCTACTTTTACCCCATACCCTTGCACCCTATTTCCATTCAAATAATCACCCAAAGTCCTCTTGAATGCCTCAGTTGAACCTGCCTCCTCCACAGTTCCAAGTGGTACATTTCATTCCATAACTACTTGTTGAGTGAAATGTTTTTCCTCATTTCACCACATACCTTTCAGTCTGAGCCCTCATACGAGTGGGAACAGTGTCGATGGTCGCAATCAAGGACCATAGTGAGTGAAACAATGAGGGAAAGAGGAGAAGGTTACATTGCAACCAAGGGAAGGCCAAGGTCTCCATGAGGGGGAGGATAGTGAAGAAGATAAACAATGGAAGATTTCTCATACTATTTCTGTACAGAACTTCTGTAATTCTGCACAGTTGGTTCTACCCACTGTGATAATAGATTTGACTGTCACACTCATTCTATCCTCCCCACTTCACCCATTCTATCCACCGCCCTCCACTGATAAGGTGTAATATTAACATTTTGTCAGCAGCAAGATGTGTGTTTGTCTCTTAAGTTGGTCCTTGCCCAACTTTAACAGGAATCTCATCAGGAGACCTTATATCAGATTCATGGCCTGTAGTTAACGATTGCCTTGGCTCTACATATTCCTTCTCTAGGCACTCTGTCCACTGTCCGGGTCCCTCGATGTATTCCCAAACCCGAACATGAACTCTTTACCCTTGTTCGCAAATTCATCCTTCTTCCTGGCAACTGTCACAATCTTGGTATTACTTTTGACCCTGAGTTGAGGTGAATATTACCTCAGGGATAACGAATTTCAAGATCTTAACCTGTTTTTTTTCAATCTTTCTTGCCAGTCATGTGTTAAAATTCATGGCTTTACATAGTTGAAATTAGAGGTAAATATCTTAGAATGAATTCTCCCATCACTTCTCACTGAATAATTGTAAAAATGCCAGGAGAATGACAGAATTCACTCACAAAGTTGCTTCAGACTGTTTTATTTAATATTTATGAGCATTTTGTCTTCAAAATTGCATAAAGACAATCTCTGTATTGTGAATGAACATTAACAAGTTTTATTTAACATAACTGTTCACATGCCATGGTAAGGGAGAACACCTTTTTGCAACCTTAGAGATTCAGGCTCCCATTCTGTCTTCATCCATCATCACAAATACATCACCCAAATTGGTCACAATCAATAGCTATTCTTAAGAGTATTTTTAACCCTTTACTCTGAAGCAATTTCTATCCATTATGATTACACTCAGACACTTAATCTAAGAAACAGGAGACTTTTCAACCTATCAAACAAGAAGCTTTTTAATACTT
>NW_025212020.1:0-25000 GCF_004010195.1 Chiloscyllium plagiosum
ACAGCAGTCTGTAGAATTCATGTCTTCCCCAATCGAGAAAATTATAAGCAAACTCCATTTTAATGTATATTTATATTTTTTATATGGTCCCTGCTGATGTTAGTACTGGACAAGTCAGATCCCCAAGTCAAGCTTGGCCATAAGAAAACTCCTTGAATATGTTAATTTTGCTTTTTGTTTATCATGTTTACTGCAGATTGCCAATGTACTTTTAACAAAATAACAATTCTTAATGCACACAAAAGGAGAAAAGAAATATTAACTAATTTATACTCAACAAGAATAATTTAAATGGACTTATTAGAGGTATCAGAAATAAAGATTCACCGCTTTTACCCTCAACAGCAACCTTACAGACACTCAATTCTCAACAGAAGATCTCCTTGTGTCCATTTGAGAATTTCTTGGTCAGTTGGCATCTGGACCTTTCATCATACTGACTTCTTAAATGTTTTCCACAGCAAACATATGGGCTTTCTACATATTCAGTTCCAGCAGTTTTTTGGTACTGAGTTTTCTTCCAAACCACATAGGACTGCTTCCCTTTTGTTTGGGTCTGACAATTCGGAAACTATATAATTAACTTCACCTGCTGCTCTGACTGAATCTGGACACATGTCTGGTGGTTCTGTGTTTTCTGTCTCCCCGTGTTATAGAACATTTTATCAGTCCATTTTTGTTCTTGCCTCTTTCCTTGTTTCCAATCATTCACTGAAAGCTCTACTCCAAAGCTGTAAATCCTCAAATGCATAGATCAGCAAGCTTCAGAAACTCCCAAAATCACTTGCAGAACCAATCCAAAATGAAAACAAAACTATGTCCTTCCTTTCTTAACAGACAATATAGAAATACAAATTAAACTTAAAGCTCTTCGTTACTTCTCCGTTAAAATATCAAGTTCCCAAACAATGGTATGATCATCATTGATCACAATATATTCAATTTGAAGGTGCGGTACACTTTCATTGAAAACACCTTATTTGTGACTTCAGTAAATGTGGTGAGACGAGTATTTCCAATGTTCATGTGTCGAACCACTGTCACAACCTATGACCAAATACCTTTATTTCAAGGAGATGTACAAGGTGCTGGAAAGACCACATCTAGATTGCTACAAATTGATTTGGTCCCCTTTATTTAGGAAAGATAGTGTTTATTTGGAGGCAATTCAGAGAAGCCTCCCTAAGATGATCAACGATGTGGAGGGATCATCCAATGAGCAAAGGCTAAACAGGTTGGGATTCTCCTCACTGGAGTTCAGAATGAAAGGTGATCTCATCGAAATACATTGGACTCTTAAGGGACTTAACAGAATAAATGGTTTCCCTTATGGGAAAGTCTAGGACCAGAGGGTGTAGACTCAGAATAAAGCAGCAGTAATTTAAGATTGAGATGAGGAGGAACTTCTTCTTGGAGAGAGTCGAGTGTATTTAGAACTCCTTGCCACAGACAGCTGTGGGACAGATTCCTTGTGTACATTTAAGACTGATTAGATTAGATTAGATTAGATTAGATTACAGTGTGGAAACAGGCCCTTCGGCCCAACAAGTCCACACCGATGTGAAACCCACCCATACCCCTACATTTACCCCTTACCTAACACTACGGGCAATTTAGTATGGCCAATTCACCTAACCTGCACATCTTTGGACTGTGGGAGGAAACCGGAGCACCCGGAGGAAACTCACGCAGACACGGGGAGAACGTCCACACAGTCAGTCGCCTGAGTCGGGAATTGAACCCGGGTCTCTGGCGCTGCGATGCAGCAGTGCTAACCACTGTGCCACCGTGCAGCCCAAAATGTTTAAATCATCTCTGAACCTAAAACTATTCACTTTAGATTACATTACAGTGTGGAAACAGGCCCTTCGGCCCAACAAGTCCACACCGACCCGCCGAAGCGAAACCCACCCATACCCCTACATTTACCCCTTACCTAACACTACGGGCAATTTAGCATGGCCAATTCACCTGACCTGCACATCTTTAGACTGTGGGAGGAAACCCACGCAGACACGGGGAGAATGTGCAAACTCCACACAGTCAGTCACCTGAGGCGGGAATTGAACCCGGGTCTCTGGCGCTGTGAGGCAGCAGTGCTAACCACTGTGCCACCGTGCCGCCCACGCCACCGTGCCGCCCACTAAGGCAGATAGATTCTTGATCAGTAGTGGAATGAAGAGTTACAGGAAAACAACAGTAAAGCTGACATTAGAAATGTCAGATCAGCCATGATCCGATCCTACTGAAAGGCAGAACAGGCTCGAGGGGCTCAGTGACCTCTCCTGTCCTATTTCTTTTGATCTTAAGATCCAATTTGACTAACCATTCCAAATATTTGAGATAGGATTTAAACAAAACAGAACAATTTCACAATAGTTTCAACAACTGGAAAAAACACTTTTGGTCTTTCTGGATGAGAGAAGGTAGGTAGTGTGTGGAGAGCAAAGAAGAAAAAGGGTGAGATGGAGGGAGGGAGACAATAGGTAAGGAAACTAACTAGTTACTGTGCTTCACTGTTTAAGGCAGTGCATTTCAGATTACAATAAATTTGCCACATAAAATATTTCCATATGCCCCATCTGGCGCTTTTGGCAAAAACCTTAAATCCATGCACTCTTGTTTCTTATCCAACTGCCATTGGAAATTGTTTTTCCTTATTTACTTTATCAAGATCCATTAATTGTTTTGCACACCTCTATCAAACCTTCTCTGGTCAATGCAAAAGTCAATGATCCATTTTTTTACATAGCCTTTTTGATTTTGTGTATACAAACATCAGGCTCTCTCTTAAAATTGAACCATTTAATTTATGTTGCCACTCCTCATTCTGCCTACCACAAGTTATTACTTTATCCTTGTAAGATTTACCACTGTACATTGCTTTCCATTTTTAGCCTATTTTGTACTGACAGTGCACCTGTCCCTTTAATGTCATGAGCATTACTTTTGCTAACAAGATTAGATTAGATTACTTACAGTGTGGAAACAGGCCCTTCGGCCCAACAAGTCCACACCGCCCCGCCGAAGCGCAACCCACCCATACCTCTACATTTACCCCTTACCTAACACTACGGGCAATTTAGCATGGCCAATTCACCTGACCTGCACATCTTTGGACTGTGGGAGGAAACCGGAGCACCCGGAGGAAACCCACGCAGACACGGGGAGAACGTGCAAACTCCACACAGTCAGTCGCCTGAGGCGGGAATTGAACCCGGGTCTCTGGCGCTGTGAGGCAGCAGTGCTAACCACTGTGCCACCGTGACACCCACAAGGTTTAAGAGACGTGAGGACAAGGAGGACTGATAGGATTTAGGGAAAGAAGGTATCAGTCTTATTGATCCTGAATTTAAAATTGTTCTCCTGGTTTTAAACTGGCGCTGTGAGGCAGCAGTGCAAACCACTGTGCCACCGTGACACCCACAAGGTTTAAGAGATGTGAGGACAAGGAGGACTGATAGGATTTAGGGAAAGAAGGTATCAGTCTTATTGATCCTGAATTTAAAATTGTTCTCCTGGTTTTAAAATCTCTCTGCTGTCTAATTCTTCCATTTCTGCAATCCATCCCAGCCCCACATGGTCAGTTCTGCTATAACAAGGTAGATCTGACTTAATAAGGAGGCCATTGGGATATTCTGGAGTGGTATTAGTCCTCCTAGGAGCAGATGTGGCGGAGGAAGAGGAAGAGGAATTGGGAAGAAGGGATAACATTTTTACAGAAGAAATCTGCTCCCAGGAGGACCACTTCCACCATAGAACATCCCAGATGACCTCCTTCTTCAAAGACTGCTATTTTCCCTCCCACGTAGTCTTCAATGTCCTCCAGTGCAGCTCGTCCACTTCCCGCATCTCCGCCCTTGAACCCCACCCCTCCAATCACAACAAGGACAGACACCCCTGGTACCTATGTTCAACCCCACTAACCGCCAGAAACATCGCATCATCCTCCGCCATTTCCGCCACCTACAAACAGACCCCATCACCAGAGATACATTTCCCTTCCCACCCCTATCTGCGTTCTGGAGAGACCATTCCCTCCTTGACTCCCTTGTTAGGTCCATCCTCCTACCCTCCACTCCCGGGACCTTCCCCTGCCAACGCAAGAGGTGCAAACCTGCGACCACACTTCCTCCCACCTCCGTCCAAGGCCCCAAAGGATCCTTCCACATCCGACAAATGTACTCCCTGTACTTCCACACGCCATCTACAGTATCTGTTACTCCCGATGTTTTCTCCTCTACACTAGGGAGACAGGACACCAACTTGCAGAACATTTCAGAGAACATCTCTCGGACACACACACTAAACAACTCCACCATCCTCCCATTTGGCCAAGGACATGCCTCCTCCACTGCCAAATCCTAACCACCCAACGCCTGGAGGAGGAACGCCGCATCTTCCACCTTGGAACACTCCAACCACACGGAATCAATGTGGATTGCACCAGTTTCCGTATTTCCCCTCCCTTCACCTTATCCCAGATCCAACCTTCCAACTCGGCACTGTCCTACTGTCCATCTTCCTTCCAACGTAACTGCTCCACGCTCTCCTCAGACCTGTCACCTTCATCCCCACCTTCAACAACCTATCGCATTCCCAGCTATCTTCCCCCAGCCCTATCTCCCCTCCCATTTATCTCTCAGCTCCCTTGGGCATAAGCCTCATTCCTGATGAAGGGCTTACGCTCGAAACATCGATTCTCCTGCTCCTCGGATGCTGCCTAACCGGCTGTGCTTTTTGAGCACCACACTCTTTGACTCTGATTTCCAGCACCTGCAGTCCTCACTTTCTCCCAGCTTTTACTCTGGCAACCTTACCTAATATTGCCTTCATTTCACTTTTTGGAAGTCCATTCTATGTATTGCATTGATCATGTTAACTCTAAACTTCCCTTTTACCAATCTGAATCTGCACCAGTTTTAGTCACATTTTAGTTTTACCCTTTCTTGACCATTTAATTTAGGGCAACGCAGAACAGGCAATAAATGCTGGCCAGCCAGCAACATCCACATCCCACGAATGAATACATCTCACAATCCTCCTTTCAGAAATGAGTATCCTAACTTCCTCCTCTCATTCTTCAGTCCATTAATGTGACATTGAAATTATTGATCTCAATTTTAAAATTTTCATTTTTGTTTTCTAATCAACTCCAATGCCACAACCCTCCAAGATATTTGCAGGCATCTTATTTGGATCCCTTCAGAAACCCTGTTGCCTTGCCCACAGCTGCATCTATTCTGATTTCTGAAATTTCTTCCCTAAATATTTCTGACTCTCTTTAATAAGCTTCTTAAATGTCTTCAACCAGGGTTTGACCATTTGCTTTACATTGGTTCACTAGCTAATAACACTCCTCTGAAGTGTCCTGGGATGTTTCTTGCTTAATGGGCGGCACGGTGGCACAGTGGTTAGCACTGCTGCCTCACAGCGCCAGAGACCCGGGTTCAATTCCTGCCTCAGGCGACTGACTGTGTGGAGTTTGCACGTTCTCCCCGTGTCTGCGTGGGTTTCCTCCGGGTGCTCCGGTTTCCTCCCACAGTCACAAAAGATGTGCAGGTCAGGTGAATTGGCCGTGCTAAATTGCCCGTAGTGTTAGGTAAGGGGTAAATGTAGGGGTATGAGTGGGTTACGCTTCGGCGGGTCGGTGTGGACTTGTTGGGCCGAAGGGCCTGTTTCCACACTGTAAGTAATCTAATCTAATCACTGTTGCCTCACAGCACCAGAGATCCGGGTTCAATTCCCGCCTCGAGCAACTGTCTGTGTGGAGTTTGCACATTCTCCCTGTGTCTGCGTGGATTTCCTCCGGGTGCTCCGGTTTCCTCCCACAGTCCAAAAACCTACAGGTTAGGTGAATTGGCCATGCTAAATTGCTCGTAGTGTTCGGTGAAGGGGTAAAATGTAGGGGAATAGGTCTGGGTGGGTTGCGTTTCAGCGGGTCGGTGTGGACTTATTGGGCTGAAGGGCCTGTTTCCACACTGTAAGTAATCTAATCTTTAAAAAAAAGTATCGTACAAATATAAATTGATGTTGTTGTGGGTCTGAAAAGCAGAACTGAACATTTCATGTGTAGTATCAAAGAACTGTACTGCTTAAGCATGACTTCCTCTGCTCTGATAAGTGTCCTTTAAACCACTTCTTTATGCCAGTCTCTTAATGCTTTGAGTGACAACTGATTGTTGTGAGCAATATCTATGAACTTTGATGAAAGTGCTCAATCTATGTTCACTTAAAATTATCGGATGGTACAGACTGAGTTTCATCCCACAAGTCTGGACTGGATTTCATAGGTGCAAATACAGAAAGAACATGTTAACTCACTCTTATCTACCAGATGCATTCTGTAGATCAAATCAGGTTTCACTAGAGACATCTCCTCCAATACCAATTGACAGTGCCTTTCACAACTTCAGAATAGTGTGATAGAATCTTTCACACCAACCCAAAGACAGGTGTTCTTTTGGTAGTGTACTCGTTTGAGATCTCATCTTAAATATGACACATTCAATAGAACTTGAGGACTTGAGTTCAATTTCAGCCTGGACTACATGGTCAGGTTTCTGTTATAGGCCTTGAACCCACATCTTTGACTCAGACATGGATGCCACCATCACATTGTAATGATGAAAGTTTTCTCCCAAGATTAGGCGCTTTTGGAATTCAGTCAAAGCTCAAAATCCAAAATGGTAGGCCACATTGCATCAGACTGTTTTTCTTTTGATTCATTGTAAATTTCACATAACCATTTTGATGCATTCAGTCTAACTTTGCAGCTGGCACTCATAGTTTTTTTTGGACAGTTCAGATTAGACTAGCCTCCCACTAAAAAGCATACTTTTCTCAAATGTAAAATTTCACCTTGATTGCTGAGACTAGAATTATTTCAAATCTATCCTCTGCATAATTTTTCTATGTTTACCTGTTATTAGTTTTCTAATAAGAAACAAAACCACCTTTCCTCTGAACTGTTAATAATTCTATATTAACATTATAGGCCTCATTGCATGGTGCTATCACTCCCTAACTTTGAATCAAAAGTTCTGGGTGCAAGTTCCACACGATTATCTCTTGGCTATGGGTGTATTATTGTCAAGCAGGTTGACTATCAGCCTTAAACCCTTCTAATACGTCAGTCCGATGATAGATAACAAGAATTAGAGTTCCCATCAGCCATCCTCTAGAAGGCCACAAACCATAAGTACAGCCCACTGCAATGGAAATCTATGGTTAACACTTGAGGATGGGAGATAAGGCAAAATTCTTTGGAAGAATTGAGAACATGCTGCAGTCTTTATTGAATTTTTTTTTCTTTAAATCATCAAGTTACCTGCCTTATATTAAAAATGTGAATGGAAATTAGGCATTTGGCACTTTCATACTATAAACTACAAAATATTATGAACAACCAGTACTTAAATCATCATCGTGAATTTTTAATTGAAACAGAATCATCTTTCAAGGAAGAATCATTCCTCCTAACTGGAATTTATGTGATGCTGTAATCTCCACCACTGTGAGCTTCAAAATCCGTTTTGCATGTATTAGTTTCGATTACTTATGTTGGATCAACATAGTTTCAAGTCTTGTGATACGAGTTTAGCATACTGCCTTTAGTACTGTTGGCAATATAAATGCAAATTACATATAGTCCTAGATTGACTAAAGCTCTTATGCTTCGCATGTCAGTTTAAACTGGAGTCTTTGCATGTCGGTTAGACTCTGAACATACACTTGAAATGCTTCGGTGGCGAAAGATCATAAACTGACGTAAAATGTGTAATGTGTGCTTCATTATTCCAAACAGTGACATAGTTGATTCCTGTTAGAAGTTTCAAGAAAAATCAATAGCGTGAAATGGCCGAATTAATTTGTTAAAGAAGCTGAAATCTAACAGATATGAAACAGCTCCACTCAAGACAAACGCAAATTCATCTGTTCCGGATCCTTGCGATTTAAAACGAAACTAAGAAAGGACTTTCAGTGCGAGGATAGCACGCTTCTTTCAGGAACATCAACGGGCCCACGGAACATACTAAAACTTACTAAACATTGCGAGTGGCCACTAATTTGCATTCATTCAGTGTTTTATAACATGTGCCAAGACATGCCAGTTATTATGACAGCAGGCAGATCCCGCAGCCCCTCGGGGCACCCATTTCCATCCCAGTCAGATAAATCATCTAAGCTGCCTTTCGTGCCCTCATCGTGAAAACATCTCTATAAATTTAAAGGGTTTATTTATTTATTATCACTGCAATGAAACCTTTCGCCTGGAGAAGCAGCCACACCGAAATGGCACACTTACCGCTGCTGTCAGACCCACTGACTGTTAATCCCGGGAGAGGGGGGGGGGAGAATGGAACCGCGCTGCTCTGTGGAACTCGTAGTTCTCCAAACGGATCCACTTCCGATGGCCTTCAGGAAACGCTCCGCCGGATGAGAACTACAACTCCCTGCAGGCCGAGCGCCAACCACACGGCGGGCAGCGAGCAGCGCGACCCGCCCCGCCATCCCATCTACAGGCACGCTGATTGGTGAGCACCTGGAAACCAAGGGCAACGGCCAGAGAGTCAACCTGTGAGTGGCTAGCGTCTGTAGTCCATCAACCGTTAGCTGCGGGAATGCGGCTTTGGCCGGTGCGCGCGGCCAGAGGAGCGAGCGCCGAGGGCTCGCGCGACTCCAAGTGGGTGCGCGCATGCACGCGAGCCTGATTCGTTGGCTTTAAAGTGCCCCGAGGCGCACATGGTACTTCCTGTTGGGAAGAATGGAAAGCTTCCAGCTCGAGCCGGAGACTCTGCGATTCCCTGTGCACCGCCTCTTACTCGCTGCTCCGCTAATGATGGACTGATCGCGCTCTCGCCAGGCAGACGCTGCCAATATGCTTCGGGATTAAATGGTTCCTTCACGTCGTCAGCGCTACTCGGCTTGTACCGCAGTTTCACTTTTCGGGAGAAGAACAATCTCTTCGCAAGCCAAGCGCAGCCCCCTTCTTGTTCGGGCCCTCTGAGTGAAACGGTGGACTTCCTCCCCCTCCCCCCTCATTTTTCCCC
Organism: Chiloscyllium plagiosum; assembly: GCF_004010195.1. Taxonomy (NCBI): domain Eukaryota; kingdom Metazoa; phylum Chordata; class Chondrichthyes; order Orectolobiformes; family Hemiscylliidae; genus Chiloscyllium; species Chiloscyllium plagiosum. The sequence continues at coordinate 9,054 of NW_025212020.1, forward strand.
CCTCCCTTGTCCCCCGCCCTCTGACTGTAAAACTATTCAACAAGTTGTGTTTGGATGTGCATTTTGTCATGCAGAGGCTACTGGAACGGGGTTTTGTGCTTTTCTTCTGCTACACAGTCTTCAGGGTATTTCTCGCCGCTTCTCTGCCCAGTAAGTTTCCAAACTAATGAAGCAATGCCTTTTGTGTCTGTTTCAATTGACATGTTTGTAAATAAAAAATGTTTCTTGTGAACAAAATGTTGAAGAGAACCCTCTGTACCGGGAGCGGAAGGGTGCTGATTTAGCAACCGGCGGGACCGCTGGTTCTGTCTAGTTCTAGCTGCACCTTGAGCTAAAGATGTTGGGGAAGATAAATTCAGATGCTGAGATTTATTTTGCATTTGTTTCAATCCAATCCAGCTCTTTTTTAAAAGCTGTAGCAAACGGTTAGCCTGCCTTCTGGTGCAGAGCCAGCGTAAGCGGAATTCAGAACAAGGGTGAAGTGGAAATATTTAAACGCTTTCTTCATAACGGTGTAATTTTCTTTTCCATTTATTAGCTTGCGCTTTTAAAGAAAGCTAAGGGATTAACACCGGGCGGTGAAGGCAGCCGCTATCCTAGTCGAGTTTGGTACAAAATAAGTCTTTTCATTGCTCCTTCACTCTTGGCTGACCTTGACTGTACGGTCAGATTCCCACAATCCTAAAATTTCTGAGAAGTCTAATGGTTATATATGGTCAGCCAGACAGTTAAACAAAAGCGAACTTCGATTTGGAATTTCCATGGGCAATTATTTGATTACAACTGCCGCAATTTTAATATTATTATGTGATCTTCGAATGCCTTTAAAAATAAAATAAAGGAAAATATGTTCTAGCCTTCGGTTGTTTAATAATTGAGCTTTGACTGGTGAGCCAGGGGAAACTGACTGAACCCTTGGGCCGACGTGCTGTATTCTACTGTAATTACATTAAGGAGGCCGGCAACCAGGCGCATTAAGAGAACAAGGTCTGATGTCGGCTTGATTTGACAGTATTGTGAGTAGTGATTGATTGATACCGATGAACATTGGCTTAACTTGAGCAGCGTGTTTGAGGTAAAGTACGGTGGGGGTTAATTGTTTGGCAGTGCATTGTGTTTGTTGACTTAGGACTTTATGGTATTGGCAGTCTCATTCAAAAGACCACATGTGGAAAATGCAAAGGAATATCTTTACACAATAAGGAGGGACGACGTTGCTTCGAAGTGAGCTAGCAGATTTCTTTATTCTAGGAAATACTTGAACAATTTTCTGAATATTCTACAATATGCTTCCGTAAAATGAGCAATTAATATTTGAGCCTGCCTTTCTGTATAGAGACATCTCCAATTTCCACTTCTGTTTTAAGAACGATGCACAGATCCGATATGCAGTTGGCGGCACCGATTTGTTTTATTTAATTTTTAAAAGGGTAGAAATGGTAGGTAGTGTGGATTTAGCTATGATTTTGATGTCGCAGTCGATGTTTTCAAAATAAAGTTTATAAATGAGGCAGGATAGTACGGTGGAGGTACTTGGTTTTTGCTTGAGTCAAGGTAAAGGGTATATGATAAATTTCCAGTCCAGCGCATTTACTTTGGTTTGTCAGGAGTAATTTGTGTGAGCTGTAACATTACTCAAGGTATTGAAAGAGACGTAAGAGGCGATGGAGAATCGTCTCCATCCTTAATGGAAGATTGATGTTCCGAAGAAAGAATAGCGCCCACATCAAAGATCTTTGTGGGATAATACAGTGAGCTGTGAAATCAACGTTTATATTCTCTCTCACGACATTTTCAGTGATTTAAAACCTTTCTTCATTTTAGTTCTGCTTCCCAATTCCCTTTCTCCATTTTCATCGAGCACCAAGAGCTGCCGAAATCATAAACACACTTGCATTTTGATCGTGATTTCTTGGTTTCGTTTATGTCCCTCCATCCCCGCCCCACACCTTTTCCCCCTTTACAGCGATCGTAATTCTCTGAAATGTTGCACGGATCCCTTATCGCATAACTGAGGAAACCCCAAACTAACGATTGGTGCAACGTTTTCAGCGTTGTCCTTTTTTTACATTTCCGAACTCCAGCATCCGCAGCATTTTGTTTTGTTCTATAACTTGTCTGATTTGGTCAATAACGACGTTTTTGGTGCTCAGTCTGTTCCATACGAGCCAATGTCTTTACATGTCCATCAGTTCTGTAACACTTAGCCAGCTTTTAAATAACCAATCTCTAACCTAGACACATTTCTTCATCTGAAAATGTTTGTTCTAGCATGTATCAACTAAAATACCGAGGCCAAATGCAACTTGACAAACCCCTTGCAATGATAACAGATATAAAACCTAGCCAGAGATTTGAGGTTTTGAATAGTTATGTTATTTCCTTCAAGATGTCCAGAGCCACGAGGAACCAAGTTATGGACAAAAGGTGCAATTTGTGTGTTCCATTATTCTTCACAGCATGAATTTACTAACTTGCTGGTAATCTTGTTTGTTGGCTTTCAGTTAGTACGATTCTTGAATGTGGTGCATTATAAAAATGTGGTCAGCAGTTCTGCTAGGAGACATAATACAGACACTGAGGAATTGCTTTGAAGTTCTCCTTCCTCAGGCATTTGCAATCATCAGAGGCGCTAAATGATGAGGACAATGTGCCAGGAAGGTATGTCAGAAGCAAACTAGGAGGAATCTGAATTTTGTGACAGCTGCTTGTGCTTCCTTTTTTTATATTAAATAAAATGTGTATGAAGCTTTAAAGCTCGTTGTCATAGTTTATTCTAGCCAAGAGAGAAAATCTGATCCTCATAATAGCATTTTTATTTGCTTCTGAACTTGTGAAACAGTTAAATCTAGTAACTCAAGATTCTCTGTATTTTCTGCTGGCTTTAAATTTTGTTACTTGTTGACAGCAACCTACAAAATGGGAGGGAGGAAATAACTAGAATTTGTTAAAACTGTGTGCAAATCTTTCTCAGGTGCCAATGACTTTACACTTAGAATGATAACTTAAAATGTGAAGAGTTTTGAAGTGCTGATCTAAACTTGGAAACTGGCTCTGCTGGCATTACTATGATATCCCTCATTTTCTAATTGTAGTGCATCCTCATGATGCTGTGCTGTTTGTGCTGGTGCCTTGTAATACTCTGCAATATTATTCGTTCTCTCCAGCAGTGTCACTTCATGTCTTTAGTACAATATGAGTATTGAACTTTCAAAAAGGTGTGGACTAGTTGGGCCGAAGGGCCTGTTTCCACACTAAGTAATTTGTAAAAAAAAAACTGGGTTCACAAGTGGCTGAATGTTTGTTTGGCACACTGTAAATATGGCTTACTTCCTTTGTGATTGATTAGATAGCTTCATCTAAATGACTTCACGTGTGGATATCAGAAGCCCTGCCATCCAATATTTGACCAGTGGGGACAGTTCCTTTTTTTCATTGATTTTAATTTAATTGTTTTAATCTAATGTGTGATCTTTCTTCAGTATTAATTCAACTTTTTAAAATAAATACCTAATAGTTAACGGCTACTCCATGGCTGCCAGCAACCCATCATTCACGGTAAGTAATCTGCCTTAAACAAGCTGAAATAAGCTTTTCAGTGAATAAGATCAACTGTCATTATGATGCTATGACATATGTGATTTTGTTCTTCCTACTCCATGGCTGCCAGCAACCCATCATTCACGGTAAGTAATCATCTGCCTTAAACAAGCTGAAATAAGCTTTTCAGTGAATAAGATCAACTGTCATTATGATGCTATGACATATGTGATTTTGTTCTTCTGTCATTTTGGTTGCTTTAAAGTTCAAGGTACAACTTATTTTTAAAATTTTAGCTATCTTATTTTTCACCTAGATGCCAGTAAATATCGAATCAGAGGAAAATGTATTGTTGATTGTAATTTTAAGTTCACCAAAGCTTTGCTTAATAGTTACTAGTTTAAAAAGCTGGACTATTACAATCTATAAAAGCTCTGACATGCTAATGTAGTAAGGACTGAAATTGAATTGTATGGAGGTACTGCAACTCCGTAACGTAAAATGAAAAATTTAACTTACCTTATGCATTTCACATTGCAAGTCCGCTTAATATGGTTTAACAATAGGTGTTTTACTACATTTGTGAACATTACATTTCTAAAGTAGTCCTGAAAGTCTATTGGGTTTGATTTCACTGAAATAGGCAGCACTTTTTTTATTTAATTCTTTAAGATCAAAATGTCACTCTTCACGATTGTTTAAAATTTCATGCCTTTTAAGTAAGTACCTGTCCTATATGAACCTAAGCAAGCAACAGTTCCAAACTGCATTACAGTAACATTTTATGTATTGATTATAATATTTAAAGGACATCTGTCCAAAAATGTTTCCTGCCCTTTTTTGATTTGCAGAATATCCTTCAAAAATCTAACTTTTTTTTTCATTTTGTTCGGGCAGAGTCTAACTCTTGGCAAATGTCAGCAAATATGATCTCCAGTTGGCATATTTTTGCTGTAATATACATTACTTTTCTCGATTTGACTTCAGTACAGTTGCATTTATTGGCGAGTATAGGAGTTAAGATGTCATGTTATGGTAGTACGGGACATTGGAATATTGCTTTCAATTCTGGTCTCCCTGCTATAAGAAAAACATTGTTTAGTCTGAAAGTGTACAGAAAAGGGTTATAATAATGTGGTCTGGTTGGAGGGTTTGACCTATAAGGAGAGGCTGGGGCTATTTTTCCTGGAGTGTCAGAAGCTGAGGGCTGACTTTTTAGAGAGATTTATGAAATCATGAGTGCCATGGATAGGATGAATAGCCAAGGTCTCTTTCCCAGGGTGGGGGATTTCAAAAATAGAGAGCATAGGTTTAAGATGAAAAGGGAAAAATATAAGAGACTTGAGGGCAGTGTTGACCTGCAGAGGTGGTGCTTGTATGGAATGAGCTGCCAGAGGAAGTAGTGGAGACTGGCCCAGTTAAAACATTTTAAAACCTTTGGATTGGTGCATGAATAAGAAGGGTTGAGAGGAATATCAGCCAAATGCTGGCAAATGGGACAAGATTAATTTAGGGCACTTGGTTGACATGGACGAGGTGGCCCAAAGACTCTGTATCTGTGCTATATATTACTATGACTATGATTTTGGATATAAATTTGAATTGTCACAATGAAGAGCAGCAACAGCACCTTCGCGTTGAACTAAAGAGAGGTATATAATTTTAAAAGCAAACTTGTATGATTTTGCAGACTTTAAAAAAAAAACTGTTAATCAGAGTGTTTTTAATAAGATGTGGATTTTTGTGTATAACTATTTATTTGTTGTTGGAAGATTCAAACTTGGCTCAGAACAGTGAACCGAGAGAATTTGGATGTGTAGAAAATAGGAATAGTAATTTATTCACACTTTGTATTTTTGCAAAAAAAACAGTGAAACGTCTAAGTCTATATACTCCAATGGCAATGTATAGTCTTCTGCGTTCAAGTTGGTAGGATTTTATGCTTGGAAGTGAGGTTTGCATTTGTTGAGTTAGGTGACCTAGGAAGTTAACTCATGAGAATAATGCAGAAGTGAATTTATTGATAATTAAACCTATCTGCTATTAATGCATTTGGGTTTGACTGTTTCTCATTATGCCTCTAGGTGGTGCACCTTGAAGTGTTGGAATTGTGAGAGAAAATGATGGTTTACATTTGTTTTGTAGTGCTATACTTTCGTTTAAAATATATCATTTTTGATTTATTCTGGATAAATCAATGGTTTGTCTTCATTCTAATTATTCCTGTTCGCTACCATTCTTCATCTCTCAGAAGCTGAAGCAGTTTGTGTTCACAGGTAGTCAGACCTGGACACATTCAGGCTGGGGTAAGTGACATATGTGATTCGGGAGTGACAAACAATGATCATTCCCAACAAAGTAGAATCTAACCACCTCCCCTTGATGTTCAGTGATGTTGTCATTTTGAAATTCCACCACTAATACCCTGCGTGTTATCAATGAGCAGAAACTGAACTGGAGTAACCATGTAAATACTGGCTCCAAGAGCATATCAGAAGCTGTGAGTTCTATGGTGAGTAATCACTTTGATTTCTTAAATCCTGCTTGCTATCTACAAGAAATGAGTCTGGGAATGATGGAATGCTCCCCACTTGCCTAGATTAATGTAGCTCCAACAAAATCACAAGACATTTGACACGGTCCAGGACGAAGCAGCCCAGTTGATCAACAACCCAATCACCATCATAAACATTTGCTACCTCTTCCTACATCTACAATCAACAAGATGCATTACAGCAACTCCACTATGCTTCTTTTGACGGTGTCTCTATACTGGTGTCGTCTACAATCTACAAGAAGGGCAGCAGATGCAAGAGAGCAAAACCGCCTGCAAATTCACTTCTAAGCCACACACGACCCTGACTTGGAACAATATCACTATCACTATTCCTTCATTGATTTTTGTCAACATCCTGGAACACCTTCCCAAACAACATAGTGAGTCTGCCAAACTATCTGGACCATGCCATCTGAAGAAAATGGCTCACCAGCATTTCAGCACTTTATCAGCACACTCAGTTGGGAGCACTCCTACTCTAAATCACAATGTTACAGGTTCAACTCTGATTCTTGTGTTTTGTTTGTACAAAATAAAAGTTGATACTGCAGGGTAGTACAGAGTGGTGCTCTGTCAGAGGTTGTACCTTTCTGTTGAGATAGTAGACTCCGGCTCAATATGTCTGCTCAGTTCAATACAGAAGGCCCATTAGATTATTTCAAAGAAATGAGAAGTTATCCCTTGTCCTCAGCAATATTTATCCCTTATTAACTTCACAAAATCAGATTATTTTTTCCTTTATCACTGAAGTAGGAGTTTGCTGTATGTAAATTGGCTGCTACATTTTCAACAATGAGTAACCTCAAAAATATTTCATTGATCATAAAACACTTTAAGATACTTAATCATGAAATTATCATAAAACACAAGCCTATTTTTCCAAAGACAGTTTGAGATGGAGGTTAAATTCTGGTCTTCATGATGTTGTTCACATTGCATGAGTGACTGAAAAAGATTAATGGTTTGAGAAATAATCAAATGAAAATTTTAACTCTAAATGCATAACTGAACTGTTATCATTTAAACGTGTGGAGTAATAGGAGGATGGTAATTTGAAACTCTGGTATGTCTTTAGCAGATTAATAGCCATTGAACTGCATGCTTGCTGACAAGTGTGATCATCCTCCTTTTGCACTGACAAAGGACAGTTAAAGGAGGACAACAAATAGTCAACCCTTTTGCAAATCCTGTGTTTAAAAACTCAGCATTCAGCAGTTGAAGATGGGCAGTTTGGAAGTATATTTAATTGGTGAGGTGTCCTACACTTGGTAGTGTCAACTAGGTCACCTACAACCTATAAATACCAAGCATTCTAAAATGTCTAAAATATGCATTGCATTTTTTTTTCTAATTTTTCACATTGATTTATACGGAGACTAGGATGATTAAAATGGCGTGAACAAAAAGACAAGTTGCATTATGAGTTTGGCCTTCCACCTGTATTGAAATTTTGTATTTTCCATTGTTGGAGAGTCATATAATTTTACAACAGGAAATAGAACCTTTGGTCTAACTTCTCCAAGCTGACCAGGTATCCTGAATTAATCTCTTTCCATTTGCCAGCATTTCGCTCATAATTTTCTAAACCTTTCCATTTCATGTGCCCATCTAGATGGCTTTTAAAAGTAATTGTACTAGCCTCCAACACTTCCTCTGGCAGCTCATTGAGCGCATGCACCACCCTCTGCGTGAAAAAGTTGCCCCTGAGGTCCCTTTTTAAAATCTTTTTTCTCTCTCACCTTAAACCTCTGCCCTCTAGTTTTGGACTCTCCTACCTTGGGGAAAAAGACCTTGGCTATTCACCCTACCCAAGCTCCTCATGATGTTCTAAACCTCAGCCTCTGACGCTCCAGGGAAAATAGCCCCAGCTGATTCGGCCTCTCCCTACAGCTCAAACCCTCCAACCCTGGCAACATCTTCATAAATCTTTTCTGCACCCTTTCAAGTTTCACAACATCCTTCTAAAAGCAGGGAGACCAGAATTGAAGGCAGTATTCAAAGAGTGCCCTAACCAGTGTGCAGTGCAGCCTTATTCTGACTTCCCAACTACCATTCTCGATGCACTGACCAGTAAAGGCAAGCATACCAATACACCTTCACTATCCTGTCTTTCGGCAACCCCACCTTCAAGGAACTATGAACATGCACCTCGACGTCTCTGTTCGGTAACACTCCCCAGAATTTTACCACCCTACCCTGATTTGCCTTGTCAAAATGCAACATATATGTAAATTTAAACTCCATCTGCCACCCCTCAACCCATCAGCTGATCTGATCAAGGTCCCCTTTACTCTGAGATAACCTCTAACAGCAATTTCCAGGAGAAACATTGTGTATCACAACCAACTAGCCCTTAGTTCCTTCTTTAATGTGTCTTGCGTCATGAAAATATTTATTAGTATTGTACCTGCCTTTAGTCTTTTATCAAAAATTTCACTCAACTTGCGTGATCAGAATGATTTTAGTCACCAACTTCACTGTTCACTAGCAAGAACGATACCTCTGTTATGATGGATAATGGAAGTTCCATCATAAATCATTTTGAATTCAGCACTTTTTAAAAAAAAGTCCTCTTAATGCTGTAAACTTATTTAATGGCAAACAGATGTATTGTAACTCTCTTTAAGATTCACATTTGAGTGTTGCCATTTCTCTAACTGGTAGCAGTTGTGTATTAAAACATTTAGAGCTGAAAATGTGTTGCTGGAAAAGTGCAGCAGGTCAGGCAGCATCCAAGGAACAGGAGAAACGACGTTTCGGGGATAAGCCCTTCTTCAGGAAGGGCATATGCCCGAAACGTCAATTCTCCTGTTCCTTGGATGCTGCCTGACCTGCGGTGCTTTTCCAGGAACACATTTTCAGCTCTGATCTCCAGCATCTGCAGCCCTCACTTTCTCCTCCTATTAAAACATTTAGCATTGTATCTAATACTGTGAACGCTAAATGCAAATTATTATTTTTGTGGGAATGTGAGAACAAAAAGATGATTTCAATAGAAAGGTCTCTTGTTTAACTAATTCTGCATTCATTTTGAAACAAACAAACTTTTGCACTCAAATGCTGGTGGAATCACCTTGCTTGTTCAATGTGTGCTATTGTATTTTAGTTGCAGTAATGCTTGATAATTTTGTTTTATTTTGTAACCCCATCTTTTAACTATTGAATTTTGAAAGATTTCTATACGCTGTATTGTTTTAACATAGCAGTGGAAATGACTTGGAAGCAAGGATAAAATTTTAAAGTACTTGTGAATGATTTGTGTTTTCAAACTAAAATTATTGAAATGTTCTAATCTGCCCCAAAATTGCTTTTCTTCAGTTATATTTAAATATTCTACTATTTTTCAAATCATCTCTGAAAAATCTCAGTACAAGTTCAAAAAATGTCAAATTTTGTTATAAGCATACAGTGCATGAAAACAAATTTTAACTTGTTTCATCAACTGTAGTACACTTCAGAGCGGCACATGTGATTGCCATCTAATACTACATAAGGCTTAGAGAAAAGCAAAGAAATAGTTTCATACCAGTGTTTTTAAAGCCTAATGGCCATTTTGAGGCTGCTTCATGTGCTTAGAAAATAGAACCAAAAGTGAATATTGATTTGTTGACCCATTCTTCACCATGACTATCTTGCTCCCACATTTAACAACAACTAAACGTTGCTGAACTTGCACTTTAGTGACATAGTAAAATCAGCCTTTTTCAGTTCAACGTTAAACATCTGTGATCTAAAGAGTATATTGGTTATAAATATCTTGTGCACTTAAGTGAATAAAGTATAGCACAGTTTTACAGGCCAACCATTTCATGTCTTATTGTATGGAATAATATTTTCTAATGAGCTTTTAGACATTGTTGTGCATTTTCTAAACTGCAGTCTGGCTATGAGGACAGATATTTTTTCAGGACACCAAATGTGATGCAGCAGTATTTAGTTTTATAGTTACACTTGAGATGAGTAGATCTAATGAAGCAGGAGAAATTCAGTTATCTTATTCTCCATTTTAATATTGCTGCAAATTTGTGGGCAGCACGGTGGCACAGTGGTTAGCACTGCTGCCTCACAGCGCCAGAGACCCGGGTTCAATTCCCGACTCAGGCGACTGACTGTGTGGAGTTTGCACATTCTCCCCGTTTGCACAAACCCCGTCTGCGTGGGTTTCCTCCGGGTGCTCCGGTTTCCTCCCACAGTCCAAAGATGTGCAGGTCAGGTGAATTGGCCATGCTAAATTGCCCGTAGTGTTAGGTAAAGGGGTAAATGTACGGGAATGGGTGGGTTACGCTTCGGCGGGTCGGTGTGGACTTGTTGGGCCGAAGGGCCTGTTTCCACACTGTAAGTAATCTAATCTAATCTGTTCAGTTGGTTGTTTTTGTTCAGAGTTTTTGTTTCTTAATTTGTATCTTCTTTCCCTTCTTTGAGAAGTATCCTGATGCATACGCAACATCTGGGGGGAGATAAAGTCCAATAATTCATAGCTGTGGTCTGAGACAGTTATAGTGGGATTGGCAAAGCAGTTTTAATTTGAAGAGTTTTGATTTGTGATGGACCAGGTCAGACCCCCTCAAAACATTTCAAGAAAGTAGCACGGACCCTAACTTTATGGTGTTTTAAGCAGGTGTAAGTGGATATTTTAAGAGTGATGCAGCTAGCCCAACCACTTAGTTTTAAGCAAAACAGAATTTATTTGCAAGATTATGGAATGAAACACTAACAAAAGAGAAAAGAATGTAGAGTTGCATTATCTGAAAACCTACAGATTATCCCAACTTAACCATGCCGTTCCAAATACTTGCAACAATCCCTATAAACACCCCTTGGCAAAAAAAGATAAAAGCAACCAGGGTCTTATGAGAGCGAGAGATGGCAGAGATTTAGCATGGAACACCTTCTTCCACATAGCTATTCCTTAGACCAGTGGCCTCAAAACTGTCCACTTGTTCTGAACAGCCAGATTGCTGAAACTCAAACCAAACCAGAGAAAAGCTAAGCTGGGAGAACTTTTCTTGTTTCAGTTTTTTTAAAACTTGAAAGCCTTTTTCATGCGGCAGTATTTGTTAGCTGTAATCACATTGGCCCGAAAGCACTTCAAACCTAGACCTCCTAGAGTTTCTGTGATTCCGACCCCTCTGGAAAAAAAACCAAGGACAACACAACCTTGTTAAAGGAGCAGCATCATCATGCCTCCCCTCACATCCCCCTCAAAAAAACCCATCAATATCCAAAGATGGTTTCATTTTAAAACCCCTTGAGCTTAAATCGTTAACACACTACAGCACCCATATGCATTACATTGCCAATAATCATGCAAACATGCACTATTGTTTCTGTTTTACTCCTGCCACTGAATGCCTCCATTTCTCATTCAACTCCGATTCATAGAGATGTATAGCACGGAATCAGATCCATCAGTCCAATTGGTCCATGCTGACCAGATATCCTAACCTAATCTAGTTCCATTTGCCAGCACTTGGCCCATATCCCTCCAAACCCTTCCTGTCCATGTAACCTATCCAGGTGCCTTTTTTAATGTTGCAATTGTACCAGCCTCCTCCACGTCCTCTGGCAGGTCATTCCATCCACTCACCACTCGCTACATGAAAAGGTTGCCCCTTTGGTCCCTTTTAAATCTTTCTCGTCTCATCCTAAACCTATGCCCTCTAATTCTGGACTTCCTCACCCCAGGAAAAAGACCTTGTCTATTTACCTTATCCATGCCTTTCATGATTTTATAAACCTCTATAAAGACATCCCTCAGCCTCCGCACTCCAGGGAAAACAGCCCCAGCCTGTTCAACCTCTGTCTATAGCTCAAATCCTCCACCCTGGCAACGTCCTCAAATCTTTTCTGAACCCTTTCAAGTTTCACAACATCCTTCCGATGGGAAGGAGACAAGAGTTGCACCCAATATTCCAAAAGTGGCTTAACCAATGTCTTGTACAGCTGCAACATGACCTCACAACTCCTGTACTCCATGCTCTGACCAAGAAAGGAAAGCATACGAAATGCCTTCTTCATTACCCTGTGTACCTGCGACTCCACTTTCAAGGAGCTATGAACCTGCGCTCCAAGGACCCTTTGTTCAGCAACATTCCCCAGGATCTTACCATTTAAGTATTTGAGTCCTGCTTTGATTTGCTTTTCCAAAATGTAGCAACTCACATTTATCTATATTAAACTCCATTTGGCACTCCTCAGCCCATTGGTCCATCTGACCAAGATCCCGTTGTACTCTGATGTAACCTTCTTTGCTGTCCTCTGCACCTCCAATTTTGGTGGCATCTGCAAACTTGCTAACTATACCTCCTATGTTCACATCCACATCATTTATATAAATTCCGAAAAGTAGTGGACCCAGCACTCGCCTTGTGGCACACCACTGTTCACAGGCCTCCAGTCTGAAAAACAACCCTCCACTACCACCCTCTATCTTCTACCTTTTGAGCCAGTTCTGTGTCCAGCGGCTAGTTCTGCCTGTGTTCCATGAGATCTAACCTTGCTAACCCGTCTCCCATGGGGAACCTTGTCAAACGCCTTACTGAAGTCCACATAGATCATGTCCACCGCTCTGCCCTCATTGATCGTCTTTGTTACTACTTCAAAAAACTCAATCAAGTTCATGAGACATGATTTCCCACTCTCTAAGCCATGCAGACTTTCCCTAATCAGTCCTTGCCTTTCCAAATGCATATAAATCCTGTCCCTCTGGGTTCCTTCCAACAAAAACTTGGCCACCACCAACATCAGGCTCACCGGTCTATAGTTGGCCTTTCCTTACCACATCTTTTAAATAGTGGTACCATGTCAACTAACCTCCAGTCTTCCGGCACCTCACCTCAACAATGCGTTGGCAATCATTTGTTTTCTTGTCCTGCCGCATGTACAATTTTTCACATTGAATGGTTGTAACAACAAGCTCCATCTAATCAGTCTGGAATTCTTTTTCCTTATTTCTCCACCAACTTCAATGGCTCATGATCAGTGCATATGATTATCCCAGATAAATTACAACATTTCAACATTACTAGTAATGCCAACACCAAGGTCAAAGGCTACTTCTCCATTGTTGAATATTCCCCAGCACAAATATTCAGTTTCTTGCAGAAATACCCAATAGATCTTTCTATCTTCTCATCATCTCCTTGCAACAGCACAGCACCGACACCCACATCACTTGCATTGATAGCCACTTTGAATGGCCGTGCATAATTAGGTGTGGTGAACACTGGAGAAGTGGTTAACAGCTTTCAGGCTGTCAAATGCCTTCAAAACATCTGCTATTCACTGAAACTACTTGCCTTTCTCGAGCAATTCAATGAGTGAAGAAGTGACACTGCTAAATTTCAGTTTGAATTTTCGATAAAAATCCACTCAATCCTCGGAATCATCTTTTTGCTGATTTTAGTATGGGAAACTCTCCAGTTATATTTGTTTGCATCCTGGGGCCATTTGTCCATGTCCAATAACATGGCCTAGTAAGTGAACTGGGCTTTGGCAAATTTACTTTTCGCCAGGTTTATCACCAAGCCTGCCTCCTGAAGTTGATCGAACAATTCTGATAAATTTTGCAAATGTTTCTTCCATGTGTGAATAAAAATCACGGGTCATCTCTATTTATGACATAATTTGGTAATCCAGCAATTACCTTTATTGGTTAGTCTTTGAAATGTAGCTGGTGCATTTTTCACACCAAACGGCATGACTTCAAATTGATGCCGTCCATAATGCATTACAAAAGCTGAAATTGTCTTTGCTCTTTCGGACAAAGCTACGTGCCTTATCCCCTGAGCAAGTCAAACTTAGAAATATAAGTTGCTTGTCTCACCTTTTTAACACTGTCTTCCAAACATGGAACCTGATATGCATCAGTTTTTGTAACTGCTTTAACTTTGTGATAGTCCACACAAGGGTTTGGTATGGTCTGGTTTTGGCACTATGGGGAGCTCCAGTAACTAACTCACTTCAATTATGCTACCTTAGAACACACTTTCAATCTCCTTTTGAACCTGTGCCAACTTTAGAGGTAATGACTATATAGATGTTGCTTAATTGGAACAGCATCTCATATCTATATCATGCATAATTAGGTTAGTACTTCCAAGCTTATTTCCACATATCTCCCCATGTGATAGTAATAACTATATTTCAGGTCACTTCAATTTTCCTCTGGAAGGTAACTCAATCTATCCCAATTTTTGACAACTTCCTCATTGTCCAATTTAGTTTTAGCAATGTCCAATTCAGAATTGTCTGAACTTGGTTTTTTCACTGTTGTAACCAATAACACAGACTCCTATTGCTGTTATTGCCTGTCAAAATACCTTTTGTGCATATATGAAACACTGAGATTTCTTTCTCTCTGGACAATTATCAGCTAGTTCATGTCACTCAATTTCCTTTTGACTTGATAAAGTCCATTAACCCTTGCTTTTAAAGGTTCACCTATCACTGGAAGTAACACTAATGCATTATCTCTACTAGCAAAATTGCAAGTTTTTTTATTTCTTGTCGTCTTCCTGTTTCATTCCATGTTGTGATACTTTTAAATGCTGTCCAGCCAACCTCCCCACCCTACTTAATCGTTCCCTAAAATTTGACACGCAGAATTCAGAGACACATGTTTGGACTGACTTATTCATTTTTCATTTGTTCGGTTTTAAAAGTCCTCTCGCTTTATGCCCAAAAAACTAATTCAAATAGACTGAATTTGGTCGATTCATTTGATGCATCTCTGATCACAACAATTACAAACAGAATTCCCTTATCCCAATCATCTTGATAGTCTTGACGCTAAGCCCTCAACGTAGACTTTAATGTCTGCCACCTTTTCTAGTACTCCCTGTGTCTCTGGATGGTATGCAGTAGATTTAAATTATTTTATTTCTAAGCTGTCTATAACTTCCTTGAGTAATTTTAATGTGAAGTTTAACCCTTGATCTAATTGTGTATCTCTGTGGGTAGTGACTAACTCCTCCTATAATCCTTTTAGCTGTGATATTGCTAAATGAAACAGCCTCTGGAAATACTGTTTCCTACTTTTTAGGTAGGGGTCCTATACAATCAATTAAGGTTTTTTAAAATGTTCCTCAAATGCAGGGATAGGTATTAAGTGTGATTTTTTTTTTTATTATTACTGCTAGTGCTTTTCCAGTTACCTGACGTGTCTGACATATATCTGGCAAAATTCAACGACATCCTTGTGCAGTCCAGGCAGTAAAAATGTTTTTGTATTGTAGCTTGAGTTTTTCTTGCCCCTAAATTATCCCGACTGGTCATTCATATGTCACTCGCAACACCTCTGTTCTGTAACCCACTGACAATACAATTTGATGAACTTTTTCCACTTCTCATCTGCTTGTATATGGTGTATCACAGACTTTGGTATTTGCACTACAGGAACATTGTGTGCTGGGGTTGCCTGTTCAGTGTCATCATTGGTACTGTGAGGTTGATGGAGGGAGATCTGCAGCTAAAACAGGGACCAGTGTTAGTGCTTTAAGAGCAAGGTTTTACCTGTCCTTGGTATAGAAGGGTGCAGTTTTTTTCAATTTGAAAATATCAAACCAGGCCCCTTGTTTTTTTTTTGCCAAGCCTGGCGGATTAAAATTTGCTTTGCAAGTAAGCACTTGTTTGTTTCATTACTTTTGAGGGAAAAATAAGAACTACCAGTCAGCCTTGTTCTGCCTCAATGTAACTTTCAAACATGACCCCTGATTTTATCCAAACTGTCGAGTTGAACTGATTTTGATTTACCTAAATACCATCTTTTCCTGTCATAGTTTACAAACCTCAATGTAATCATGCATGGGTTCTTCAGTACACACAAATAAACCTATAGGAGTGACTGGGA